>NW_026779079.1:0-160266 GCF_030144855.1 Hypanus sabinus
TTTAAGAGGGAGTTAGCTACGGCCCTTGTGGCTAAAGGGATCAGGGGGTGTGGAGAGAAAGCAGGTACAGGGTTCTGAGTTGGAAGATCAGCCATGATCATACTGAATGCAGTGCAGGCTCGAAGGGCCGAATGGCCTACTCCTGCACCTATTTTCTATGTTTTACTGCCCTCTACCGTGCCTATTATCCTGTTTATTATTTATTGTAATGCCCACACTGCTTTTGTGCACTTTACACAGTCTGTAGTTTATTTGTTACGTAGTTTAGTCCAGTTTTTGCACTGTGTCATGTAGCACCACGGTCCTAAAAAACCATGGTCTCGTTTTCACTGTGCACTGCACCAGCAGTTATGGTCGAAATGACAAGAAAAGGTGACCTAACTTGGACTTTAACCCGCATCAGAACCATTGGACATGACGGCGCAGAAGCAGGTCTCTCTGGGCTGTGCAGAACCATTTTCCTCCCCGACCAGCCCGCCCTGCAAGCACCCGGAGGGTCTCCAGGTCTCAGGGGCAGACAGGAGGCGGCGGACGGTCGCCCCAGCCCACCGGGGGAAACTTTAAAAACTTGGCCAACAAACTCCAGACTCCCGCCCCCACCCCACCAGACACCGATTCGCTGACGGGCCTGTCGATCAAAGAGACGCCGGGGACGGGCGGCGCCGTCATGCGCGACAGGGGGGAGGGAGCTGAGGAAGAAAGCGGCGGATGCCAATTGGAGAACCCCCGCCGTCAGTCCAGCAGGAGGCGAACGTTCAATGGCCGCCCGCTGACAATGGGCTGGGAGGGGGCGCACGGCGAATACCGGCGTCGCCATTGGATGCAGGGCACGTCAGTTAAAGAGGA
The DNA here is from genome assembly GCF_030144855.1 of Hypanus sabinus. Classification (NCBI taxonomy): domain Eukaryota; kingdom Metazoa; phylum Chordata; class Chondrichthyes; order Myliobatiformes; family Dasyatidae; genus Hypanus; species Hypanus sabinus. The sequence goes on from NW_026779079.1 coordinate 847, forward strand.
GGGCGGAATGGTGCTGCTGCCAAGCCGACGGATTGGCCGTCAGAGACATGAGCGGGCGCGACGCTAATGCCCGGAGCTCGAGTCCATCAGAGAAGGAAGCGCTGATTGGGGCGGCCGGCCGTCCGTCAGCACGTCCGGCGCCTCCAATTGGTGCAGAGGGCCAGATGGGGCGGCAGCGGGACACGCGTCAGGAGGCCGAGCAGGATCCCCGGGCTCGCGTAGAAGACGGAGAAGGGAAGCAGGAACAGCAGGACAGGCGGCCGGGCCGGCAGGTAACGGGAGAGGCTGGGCCGGTGGAGCGATGCACGGGGCTGCAGAGAGCGACGGGGAGAGCCCCCGCGGTCAGGACGGGCACAGCCGGTGTCGCCGCTGTCTTTCCCCATGTAAACATGTCACGCTGCTGCAATACCGCTCCCGGCCACCGGGGCGGCGCGGTGGAGCCACTGAGGGAAGCTCCCTCCATCCGGGAGGGAATCTCACTCCGCACACTCCGGGGTCAGACACAGAGTGAATCTCCCTCCTCACCGTCCCATCACACACTCCCGGGGTCAGACACAGAGTGAATCTCCCTCCTCACCGTCCCATCACACACTCCCGGGGTCAGACACAGAGTGAATCTCCCTCCGCACCATCCCATCACACACTCCCGGGGTCAGACACAGAGTGAATCTCCCTCCTCACCGTCCCATCACACACTCCCGGGGTCAGACACAGAGTGAATCTCCCTCCTCACCGTCCCATCACACACTCCCGGGGTCAGACACAGAGTGAATCTCCCTCCACACTGTCCCATCACACACTCCCGGGGTCAGACACAGAGTGAATCTCCCTCCTCACCGTCCCATCACACACTCCCGGGGTCAGACACAGAGTGAATCTCCCTCCACACCGTCCCATCACACACTCCCGGGGTCAGACACACAGTGAATCTCCCTCCACACCGTCCCTTCACACACTCCCGGGGTCAGACACACAGTGAATCTCCCTCCCCACCGTCCCATCACACACTCCGGGGTCAGACACAGAGTGAATCTCCCTCCTCACCGTCCCATCACACACTCCCGGGGTCAGACACAGAGTGAATCTCCCTCCTCACCGTCCCATCACACACTCCCGGGGTCAGACACAGAGTGAATCTCCCTCCACACTGTCCCATCACACACTCCCGGGGTCAGACACAGAGTGAATCTCCCTCCACACTGTCCCATCACACACTCCCGGGGTCAGACACAGAGTGAATCTCCCTCCACACTGTCCCATCACACACTCCCGGGGTCAGACACAGAGTGAATCTCCCTCCACACCGTCCCATCACACACTCCCGGGTAGAGACACAGAGTGAATCTCCCTCCACACCGTCCCATCACACACTCCCAGGGTCAGACACAGATTGAATCTCCCTCCACCCCGTCCCCTCACACACTCCCGGGGTCAGACACAGAGTGAATCTCCCTCCACACCGTCCCATCACACACTCCCGGGTAGAGACACAGAGGGAATCTCCCTCCACACCGTCCCATCACACACTCTCGGGGTCAGACAGAGTGAATCTCCCTCCACACCGTCCCATCACACACTCCCGGGGTCAGACACAGAGTGAATCTCCCTCCACACCGTCCCATCACACACTCCCGGGGTCAGACACAGAGTGAATCTCCCTCCACACCGTCCCATCACACACTCCCGGGGTCAGACACAGAGTGAATCTCCCTCCACACCGTCCTATCTCACACTCCCGGGGTCAGACACAGAGTGAATCTCCCTCCACACCGTCCCATCACACTCTCCCGGGGTCAGACACAGAGTGAATCTCCCTCCACACCGTCCCCTCACACACTCCCGGGGTCAGACACAGAGTGAATCTCCCTCCACACCGTCCCATCACACACTCCCGGGGTCAGACACAGAGTGAATCTCCCTCCTCACCGTCCCATCACACACTCCCGGGGTCAGACACAGAGTGAATCTCCCTCCACACCGTCCCATCACACACTCCCGGCGTAAGACACAGAGTGAATCTCCCTCCACACCGTCCCATCACACACTCCCATGGTCAGACACAGAGTGAATCTCCCTCCTCACCGTCCCATCACACACTCCCGGGGTCAGACACAGAGTGAATCTCCCTCCACACCGTCCCATCACACACTCCCGGGGTCAGACACAGTGTGAATCTCCCTCCACACCGTCCCATCACTCACTCCCGGGGTAAGACACAGAGTGAATCTCCCTCCACACCGTCCCATCACACACTCCCATGGTCAGACACAGAGTGAATCTCCCTCCACACCGTCCCATCACACACTCCCATGGTCAGACACAGAGTGAATCTCCCTCCACACCGTCCCATCACACACTCCCGGGGTCAGACACAGAGTGAATCTCCCTCCACACCGTCCCATCACACACTCCCGTGGTCAGACACAGAGTGAATCTCCCATCACACACTCCCGGGGTCAGACACAGTGAATCTCCCTCCTCACCGTCCCATCACACACTCCCGGGGTCAGACACAGAGTGAATCTCCCTCCACACTGTCCCATCACACACTCCCAGGGTCAGACACAGAGTGAATCTCCCTCTGCACCGTCCCATCACACACTCCTGGGGTCAGACACAGAGTGAATCTCCCTCCACCCCATCCCATCACTTACTCCCGGGGTCAGACACACAGTGAATCTCCCTCGGCACCGTCCCATCACACACTCCCGGGGTCAGACACAGAGTGAATCTCCCTCCGTACACTCCCGGGGTCAGACACTGAGTGAATTTCACACCAGTCAGTCCCATCAGACACTGCCGGAGTCAGACACTGAAAGAAACTCCCTCCACACCGTCCCATCACACACTCCCAAGGTCAGACACAGAATGAATCTCCCTCTTCACCGTCCCATCACACACTCCCGGGGTCAGACAGAGAGTGGAGCTGTTCTGATTGCGCTGGGAGAAATCGGGGAAAAACTACTTTCTGAAGGTCTTGAATGGCTTGGAAATTGGTTTCCAACGTCCCTTGAACTTCTAAGTGAGCGGCTGGTTTAGAGTGGAAGCTTCGTTTGGAGTTTTTCTGCTAGTTTGGACGGGGTTCGTTTACGGCTTCGAACTGCGTAGCACTCTGCTGTGGCGGCTGGCAACTCGCCGTGAGGCAGTTTCGCTCCCAAAACCGGAGGCAAACGACGTTGTTTGTCCCCACTGACATCGGGGCAACCTCCTTCCATCTCTATCGTCGGGATTCTCGTTCGGTGTTGGAGCCGAACCGTCGTTTGGGACGTCTCGACCTCTCACGGCCTGGAAGTTTCTACAGGACTAACGGAGCCTTTCCTGGCGTTGGAATTTCTGGCACGGAGCCAGCAAGGTACCGTCGAGTACAAACTTTTCCCGCCAGTTACTCAACTCACTCCGAGACTTTATAACCAGCACCACCGTATCATTCTCGGTTCGGACACACAAGTAACATGCCGGACCAGTCTACAGGGAGTCGCAGGCCTGCGGGGAGTTATGCAAAGGCGGCTGCCTCTCCGGCCTCGGACAACGCCCTGTTTCGGGCGGTGAAAGTTGAACGCGGGGTGCAATGTATTTTGCGAACTGGAACTACCCTGGAAAAGTGCGCGGAGGCCATGGAGGACTTGTTGGGGAGAGATGGTGTTTTGGCCGCTGAGAAGGAGTTCGGGAAGGCGGTGTTTTACCTGAGGAATGATGAGTTGGTGTATCGGGCCCTCAGTAGGGGGATCACGGTGGAGAACATCTTTTTACAGATGGAGCTAGTGACAGCTCCCACACAACGCATCGTCCTCGGTCACGTACAGCCTTTCATCCCCAACGAGGACCTGCTTCCCGCATTGGCCCGCTTGGGGCAAGTACGGTCAGAGATAACTGCCATCAGGCACAAATTTAAGAGACGCACCCTCCGAACCGTAATCTCTTTCCGGCGACAGGTATTCATGAAACTGGAAAGGGAGGACGAAGTTGAGGGCCGGTTTACTGTCCGGCACGGGGGGGGTGGATTATCAGGTGTATTGGAGCTCTGAGCGCCCACGGTGCCATGCGTGTGGGGAGGTGGGGCACTTTCGGAGGGACTGTCCTAGCACCCGAAAACCCAGAGAGTCCACTTCGGGAACCAGTGCCCCAGCTACCTCTGCCCCTGATCCCACCCCTGCTCCAACACCTGTGCCGACCCCTGCTCCTGCCCCTGACCCTGTCTCTAACCCTGCCCCTATTCCTACGTCTGCTCCTACCCCTGTGGTTCAGGCGGGTGATCCTGGGGCTACGTGTGGGGAGGTTCAGGCGAGGGACGGGGTGGAGTCCGAGCGGGGCAAGAAAGCGAGGAAGAAGTCGAAACACGTGAAGAAGTCGGCCCCCGAGACTGCAGAGCTCACGCCCATTTGCCCTGAGGTGGAGGGGGAGACTCGGGGAAGCGTACGGTTGGACGTGGCGATAGGAGCGGAGAGTACCGCGCTGTCGGTGAATTCCGCACCTGTGTGCTCCTCCGGCTTGAAGAGGAGATGGGATTGTTCCCCCAAGAGGGCAGAGAATGCAGATGAGGGGGAGTCCCAGAAAGGGGTGGGGATCCGGGTGGGAGTTGCGTCTAACCCTGAATCCCCAGATGTAGACACCAGTCCTGGGGTGGGTGGTGTGGTTGTGCATGAAGCTAGTGCTGGGCCTGTCTGCATGCCTAAAACAGACCTGGAGCCCTCCACCCAGGACTTAGCAGTCAGCGCCTCCCTGGAGGCAAATGTATTAAATAGTACAGGTGGAGAGGAGACCAGGCTCTCTCACAGTCAGCATCAGGCTGCCAGTGAATCCATTGGGCCAGAGCTGCTGGGGTCCCCTTCATGCCTGTCTCCTGGGGAGGGTGATGTAACCTGCATGCCGACCCCATCAACTAATGGCCTGCAGGGAGTCCCTTGGGATTTTCCCTCCATCGTCGCAACTGTGGGTAAGACTGCTGCGACGGTGGAGCGGGAAGGTATGGGGGAGGTACCCACTGTGCAGTGTAGGTTACAGGGGCAGCCACCTTATACACCACCTGAGGAGGACGGTGGGGGATCTGTCTGCAGTGAGGGGTTGGAGGGGGATTCATTTGACAGCGAGACAATGGACATCCTCACCCCTCCAGAGAAGTCCCCATTGATACCTGTGGAGGAGATCAGAGAGTTTATTCACTCCTCCGTTGGTGCAAAGCATCGGCCTAAACTAGCCTCGCTTCGCTGGCCTAGCATGCCGAGGCTGGTGAAGTCCCTGAGGGTCATCCTCAGACGGAAGGGGAAGGGGAAGAGGAATGCTGTGTCAGGGAATGACAGGCGGCAGCTGAAATCCTTCCTGGATGACCTGGTGCGGGACATCAGGATGAAAAGCAGCCTCGCTCCTTCGGGAGATGGTGGGTCACAGGGTAGCGATGGTAGCAGTCGGGCCCAGAAAGCAAAGGATATTCTCGGTTTTCTTCGGGAGAGTGCGGCTGAGGGCGCCATCGCTCTCAGTGGGAAGGGGACTGGTGCTGAGGCCTAGTGTGCTTCCGACATGAAGCTTACCATAGCTAGTCTCAATGTAAATGGTAGCAGGGGCTCTCTCCGCAGATATAACAATCTCTCAGTCCTCAGGGACGGGAGATACGCGGTGAGTTTCCTGCAGGAAACCCATACCACCCCGGGGGACGAGTCCGCTTGGCTCCTGGAGTGGCAGGGCGGGGTCTACATGAGTCACCTTAGCTCCAACTCTAGTGGGGTGGCGATCCTGTTGGCCCCAACCTTCCGGCCAGAAATCGTAGGAGTCCAAGATGTTGTGCCCGGCCGTCTGCTCCACCCGGCTGTGCGCCTGGATGGTGTACCGTTACATTTTATCAACGTGTACGCTCCGAGGCGTGGGGTGATGCAGACGCGCCTATTCTGTCAGCTGTCCACCTTGCGGAGTTCCATCGACCCGGGGGACTGCGTCGTCCTCGGGGGAGACTTCAACTGTACCCTCGAGGTGGAGGACCGCTCGGGCCTCCAACGCGACCCGGCATCAGCGAAAAAGTTAAAGGAGCTAGTCGGCTCCTTTGACTTGGTGGACAGCTGGCGGAATCTTCACCCCGACTCTAGCGCCTTCTCCAGAAGATCGAGAGAGGGGGGTTCCCGGATAGACCGCCTGTATATCTCTCGGGCTTATGTCTCCCGCTTGTCGGCTTCCTCCATGTGGCTGGTGTCGTGCTCGGATCATCACCTTGTGTGGATGGAATTTACTCCTCTGCACCCTCAGGTGGGATCCGGGTATTGGCACTTTAACAACCGGCTGCTGGAGGACAGCCGATTCCGGGATTCATTCCGAGTGTTCTGGGCCGCCTGGAGAGAGAGACGGAGAGAGTTCTGCTCCCTACGGCTGTGGTGGGATGTGGGCAAGGCCCACATCCGGTTTTTATGTCGGGAGTACACTAGGGGGTCGACAAAGAGGCGGGACTCTGAGATTGAGCGGCTTGAGAGAGCGTTGCTTGACCTGGAGACCCGTCTTGGTTCGACCGGTGGAGACCATCAAACGTGGCAGGAATACCAGGAGAAGAAGGACGCACTCAGGAATCTGCAGCTTCAGCAGTCCCGAGGTGCGTATGTGAGGTCGCGGATCCAAATGCTGCAAGATTTGGACCGCGGCTCACCCTTCTTCTACTCGTTGGAGAAGTGGCGGGGAGTTCAAAAGCAGCTGGTGGAGCTACTGGCTGCTGATGGCTCCTCCATCACGGATCCTGACGAAATTATCGAAGAAGTCCGCATTTTCTATCGGTCCTTATTCTCACCGGATCCGTCAAATGCGGGGGCGTGCAGTGAGGTCTGGGAAGATTTGCCAAAGGTCAGCCCTGATGACGCAGCGCGTCTGGACGCCTCCCTGACTGGGGAGGAGCTGTCTGCTGCCCTTCGGCAACTCCGGAGGGGTAAATCCCCTGGCTTAGATGGTCTGAGTGTGGAGTTTTATCAGGCTTTTTGGGATGTCCTGGGGGTCGATTACAGCCTTGTTCTAGGGGAGAGCCTAGCCACCGGGGAATTGCCCCTCTCATGGCGGAGAGCTGTCGTGGTCCTGCTGCCCAAGAAGGGAGACCTTCGCCTGCTAAAGAACTGGCGCCCGGTCTCCCCCTTGTGCGCGGACTACAAGATCTTCGCCCGGGCAATGGCCAACCGTCTTGGTTCAGTACTGAGACAGGTGATTCATCCTGACCAATCTTACACAGTCCCGGGCCGGTCCATCCAGGACAATGTCCACCTAGTACGGGACCTGATCCACCTGTACCAGGAGACTGGGACCCCGGCAGCGTTTCTTTCTCTTGACCAGGAGAAGGCGTTTGACCGGGTAGACCACAGTTTCCTGGTGGGCACTCTGCAGGCCTTTGGGCTCGGACCACACTTTGTGGCCCGAGTTCGGCTCCTCTACTCTGCCGCAGAGTGCCTTGTTAAGGTCAATGGATCACTGGCAGCACCCATTCCCTTCAGGAGAGGAGTGCGTCAGGGATGCCCCATGTCCGGTCAATTGTACGCGATCTGTGTCGAGCCATTCCTGAGCCTCCTACGGCGAAGGCTGACAGGTCTGGTTCTGCGTGAACCGGACATGGAGGTCGTCCTCTCGGCCTACGCCGATGATGTACTCCTCATGATGACAGATCCCAATTACCTGCGGAGGATGCGCGAGTGCCAAGACATTTTCTCGGCAGCATCCTCCGCCAGGATCAACTGGGCGAAATGTTCCGGACTCTTAGTGGGTCAGTGGCAGGTGGACTCCCTGCCGGAGGAGATGAGAGCTTTTGAGTGGAGTACTCGGCGTCTCCTCTATCTGGGAGTCTATCTGAGTCCTTCTGGGGAGACCTGGCTGGCGAACTGGCAGGACCTGGAGATGAAAGTCATGGCCCGGCTGGGGCACTGGTCAGGCCTTCTCAGGGTGCTTTCCTATCGAGGCAGGGTGGTGGTCATAAACCAGCTGGTGGCCTCCCTGTTGTGGTATCGGATGGTCACCTTGGCCCCTCCTGCCCCGTTTGTTGCAAGACTGCAGAGGAAATTAGTGGACTTCTTCTGGGGCAACAGGAAACACTGGGTCTCTGCAGCGGTCTTGAGTCTCCCAGTGAGAGAGGGCGGACAGTCGCTGGTGTGCGTCCGAACGCAGCTGGCGGCTCTCCGCCTCAGGACTCTGCAGAGATTCCTGTACGCCGAGCACCCTCCCAGGTGGCACGTGTTGGCGACTTTCTTCCTCCGGAGGGGCTGCTGTCTTCATGAAGACATGCGGCTACCACCGGCGGGTGTCAGCCGTACTGCTTTGCGGAGTCTGCCCGGCTTCTATCAGGACCTACTGAGAGTCTGGAACATGGTCGCCTCAGGCCGGGAATCCCCTCCTCAGGCGGAGGGCGGGGTCCTGGCCGGCCCTTGCCCTACCTCAGTGGCTGTCGGTGCGGCTCAGTTGTGTGGACCGACTCAGGCCGAGCTGCTGGTCGGGCCCAGACCCCGCAATCTTCTCCGGGAGCCGTGTCCACACAACTTGAGCCGTCTCTCATCGATACCCACAGTCCCATTCAGGGATGCAAGTAGGAGCTATCTGTATGGGCTGCTACTCCACATCCTCCACTTCCTTGCTCTTGTACACCGTCCCGACACGCCATGGCGGTCGGTCCTTCCACCCGGAGGTGAGGAGGGTCCCCACTGGAAGTCCCTTTACGCCGGGGTTCTTCCCATGCACCCGGGGGATCTCGGCTGGAGGGTACTGCATAGGGCAGTGCCCTGCAATAAGTTTTTCAGTTTGTACATGGACTTCCCACCCGCATGCCACTTCTGCGGGCTGGAGGAGACCGTGTACCACATGTACATGGAGTGTGTGAGGCTGCAGCCTCTTTTTGCATATTTGCGTGGGCTGCTTCTCGCCTTCTGGCTGCATTTTAGTCCCACCCTGTTTATATATGGTCATCCAGTAAGGAAGGGGGCATGGAGGGATGAGGATGTCCTAGTCAACTTGCTCCTGGGGCTGGCGAAATCCGCCATCTGTGGGTCTTGGAAACAGGTGGCGGGAGGATCTCCCCGGGCAGACTGCCTGGCAATGTTCAGGGGGTATGTTCGTGCCCGGGTAACTATTGAAAAAGAACACGCGCAGTCCACAGCGGCCTTGGAGGAGTTTCGAGACCGTTGGGCTCCGCGGGGTGTAAATGCCATCGTGGATAGGGATGGCAACATTCTGGTGTAATGTCTATTGTCTATTTGTAGTGCAGTAATTGTGTTTGCCACTGTTTTGTATATATTGTATAGCACCAAAGTTTGTAATAAAGGATTTTGTAATAAAAAAAAGGGGGTCAGACACAGAGTGAATCTCCCTCCGCACCGTCACATCACACACTCCCGGGGTCAGACACAGAGTGAATCTCCCTCCGTACTGTCCCATCACACACTCCCGGGGTCAGACACAGAGTGAATCTCCCTCCGCACCGTCCCATCACACACTCCCGGGGTCAGACACAGAGTGAATCTCCATCCACACCGTCCCATCACACACTCCCGGGGTCAGACACAGAGTGAATCTCCCTCCGCACCGTCCCATCACACACTCCCGGGGTCAGACACAGAGTGAATCTCCCTCCACACCGTCCCATCACACACTCCCGGGGTCAGACACAGAGTGAACCTACCTCCGCACCGTCCCATCACACACTCCCGGGGTCAGACACAGAGTGAATCTCCCTCCTCACCGTCCCATCACACACTCCCGGGGTCAGACACAGAGTGAATCTCCCTCCACACCGTCCCCTCACACACTCCCGGGGTCAGACACAGAGTGAATCACCACCCACACCGTCCCATCACACACTCCCGGGGTCAGACACAGAGTGAATCTCCCTCCACACCGTCACATCACACACTCCCGGGGTCAGACACAGAGTGAATCTCCCTCCACACCGTCCCCTCACACACTCCCGGGGTCAGACACAGAGTGAATCACCACCCACACCGTCCCATCACACACTCCCGGGGTCAGACACAGAGTGAATCTCCCTCCACACCGTCACATCACACACTCCCGGGGTCAGACACAGAGTGAATCTCCCTCCACACCATCCCATCACACACTCCCGGGGTCAGACAGAGAGTGAATCTCCCTCCACACCGTCCCATCACGCACTCCCGGGGTCAGACAGAGAGTGAATCTCCCTCCACACCGTCCCATCACACACTCCCGGGGTCAGACACAGAGTGAATCTCCCTCCCCACCGTCCCATCGCACACTCCCGGGGTCAGACACAGAGTGAATCTCCCTCCCCACCGTCCCATCACACACTCCCGGGGTCAGACACAGAGTGAATCTCCCTCCACACCGTCCCATCACACACTCCCGGGGTCAGACACAGAGTGAATCTCCCTCCACACCGTCCCATCACACACTCCCGGGGTCAGACACAGAGTGAATCTCCCTCCACACCGTCTCATCACACACTCCCGGGGTCAGACACAGAGTGAATCTCCCTCCACACCGTCCCATCACACACACCCGGGGTCAGATACAGAGTGAATCTCCCTCACACCGTCCCATCACATGCTCTGAATGGATGGAGGGAGAGAGCTGGAGGTGGTAGTGAGGGAAATGGAGAGGGTGAAGCTAATTCTCTTGAAATTCCGTTTTATCCCCAGCACCTCTCCCTACCCCTCTACCCCGTCCCCCCACCCCTACAGCTGAGGCCATGGCGATGAGGGATTTGGTGGAGCCGGAATGTGGGGGCTCGAACCCCCTCGTCAAACTCACCAGCCACTTCACCCAGGACAAGGCGCTGAGGCAAGAGGGGCTCGGCGAGACAGGCTGGTCCAAGAGCCTGGGCAGGACAGACGTGAGTCTCCCCTCTCACCTTCCCATCCCCCTCCCGTCTCCCTTCCCTTCTCTCTCCCCAATCTCTCCCTCTCTCTTTCACCCGTTTCTCACGTTCTTCTCACCCGCTTCTCCCCCTCTCTCTCCCCTCTCCCCTCTCCCCCTTTCTCCACCCGCTCTCTCCTCCCTCTCTCTCCTCTCTCTCTGCCCTCTCTCACCCTTTCACCCTTCTCCCTCTCCCCTTCTCCCCTCTCCTCTCCCCTCCCCTCCCCTCTGCCTGTCCCCCTTCTCACACCCTCTCCCTCTCTCTCCACTCTCTCCCCACTCCCCCAATATCACCCTTCCCCTCTCACCTCCTCCCCATCTCTCCCCCCTTTCCACCCCCCTCTCTCCCCTCTCTCCACCCTCTCTCGTCTCTCTGACCCTCTTTCACCCTTCTCTCTCCCTCTCTACCCTCTCTCTCTCTCTCTCTCCCCCCCTCAATCTCTCCCCTCTTCCCCTCTCACCTTCTTCTCTCCATCTCCCCCCCCTGTCCACCCCCTCTATCTCCCCTCTCTCCTCCCACTCTCTCTCGTCTCTCTCTCTCGTCTCTCTGACCCTTTCACCCCCTCCCCCCCCTCTCTCCCCACATTTGAGGTGGAGTCTCTGACCCATTCTGCTTCCCTTCCAGATCCCTCAGACAGCGGAGCATGTGACGGAGGAAGAGGTGAGTGTGGGGATCCCTGGCCCTCCCCTCCATCCCGATTCGTCACCCCCGACCCTCTCCCTCACGGGACGGTCTGACCGGCTGACACTGACCATCTCCCTCACCCCCCCCCAGCTGGTCTCGGAGTTCCTCGGTCACAGTCACGGACCCCTGCTCTCCCGGGCCGATTCGTCCCCCCCGACCCTCTCCCTCACGGGACGGTCTAACCTGCTGACACTGACCATCTCCCTCACCCCCCCCAGCTGGTCTCGGAGTTCCTCCGTCACAGTCACAGACCCCTGCTCTCCCGGGCCGATTCGTCCCCCCCAACCCTCTCCCTCACGGGACGGTCTAACCGGCTGACACTGACCATCTCCCTCACCCCCTCCCCAGCTGGTCTCGGAGTTCCTCGGTCACAGTCAGGAACCCCTGCTCTCCCGGGCTGACTCGTCCCCCCCCGACCCTCTCCCTCACGGGACGGTCTAACCGGCTGACACTGACCATCTCCCTCACCCCCCCCCAGCCGGTCTCGGAGTTCCTCCGTCACAGTCACGGACCCCTGCTCTCCCGGGCCGATTCGTCCCCCCCCCGACCCTCTCCCTCACGGGACGGTCTAACCGGCTGACACTGACCATCCCCCTCACCCACCCCAGCTGGTCTCGGAGTTCCTCGGTCACAGTCACGGACCCCTGCTCTCCCGGGCTGATTCGTCCCCCCCGACCCTCTCCCTCACGGGACGGTCTGACCGGCTGACACTGACCATCTCCCTCACCCCCCCCCCAGCTGGTCTCGGAGTTCCTCGGTCACAGTCAGGAACCCCTGCTCTCCCGGGTCGATTCGTCCCCCCCCGGCCCTCTCCCTCACGGGACGGTCTGACCGGCTGACACTGACCATCTCCCTCACCGTCCCCAGCTGGTCTCGGAGTTCCTCGGTCACAGTCACGGACCCCTGCTCTCCCGGGCTGATTCGTCCCCCCCGACCCTCTCCCTCACGGGACGGTCTGACCGGCTGACACTGACCATCTCCCTCACCCCCCCCAGCTGGTCTCGGAGTTCCTCGGTCACAGTCACGGACCCCTGCTCTCCCGGGCCGATTCGTCCCCCCCGACCCTCTCCCTCACGGGACGGTCTAACCGGCTGACACTGACCATCTCCCTCACCCCCCCCAGCTGGTCTCGGAGTTCCTCGGTCACAGTCACGGACCCCTGGTCTCCCGGGCTGATTCGTCCCCCCCGACCCTCTCCCTCACGGGACGGTCTGACCAGCTGACACTGACCATCTCCCTCACCGTCCCCAGCTGGTCTCGGAGTTCCTCGGGGACAGTAACGGACCCCTGCTCTCCCGGGCCGACTCGTCCCCCCCGACCCTCTCCCTCACGGGACGGTCTGACCGGCTGACACTGACCATCTCCCTCACCCCCCCCCCCAGCCGGTCTCGGAGTTCCTCGGTCACAGTAACGGACCCCTGCTCTCCCGGGCCGATTCGTCCCCCCCGACCCTCTCCCTCACGGGACGGTCTGACCGGCTGACACTGACCATCTCCCTCACCCCCTCCCCAGCTGGTCTCGGAGTTCCTCGGTCACAGTAACGGACCCCTGCTCTCCCGGGCCGATTCGTCCCCCCCGACCCTCTCCCTCACGGGACGGTCTGACCGGCTGACACTGACCATCTCCCTCACCGTCCCCAGCTGGTCTCGGAGTTCCTCGGTCACAGTCACGGACCCCTGCTCTCCCGGGCCGATTCGTCCCCCCCGACCCTCTCCCTCACGGGACGGTCTGACCGGCTGACACTGACCATCTCCCTCACCCCCCCCAGCTGGTCTCGGAGTTCCTCGGTCACAGTCACGGACCCCTGCTCTCCCGGGCCGATTCGTCCCCCCCGACCCTCTCCCTCACGGGACGGTCTAACCGGCTGACACTGACCATCTCCCTCACCCCCCCCAGCTGGTCTCGGAGTTCCTCGGTCACAGTCACGGACCCCTGGTCTCCCGGGCTGATTCGTCCCCCCCGACCCTCTCCCTCACGGGACGGTCTGACCGGCTGACACTGACCATCTCCCTCACCGTCCCCAGCCGGTCTCGGAGTTCCTCGGGGACAGTCACGGACCCCTGCTCTCCCGGGCCGATTCGTCCCCCCGACCCTCTCTCTCACGGGACGGTCTGACCGGCTGACACTGACCATCTCCCTCACGCCCCCCCAGCCGGTCTCGGAGTTCCTCGGTCACAGTCACGGACCCCTGGTCTCCCGGGCCGACTCGTCCCCCCCGACCCTCTCCCTCACGGGACGGTCTGACCGGCTGACACTGACCATCTCCCTCACCCCCCCCAGCTGGTCTCGGAGTTCCTCGGTCACAGTCACGGACCCCTGCTCTCCCGGGCCGATTCATCCCCCCGACCCTCTCCCTCACGGGACGGTCTGACCGGCTGACACTGACCATCTCCCTCACCCCCCCCAGCCGGTCTCGTAGTTCCTCGGTCACAGTAACGGACCCCTGCTCTCCCGGGCCGATTCGTCCCCCCCGACCCTCTCCCTCACGGGACGGTCTGACCGGCTGACACTGACCATCTCCCTCACCCCCCCCAGCTGGTCTCGGAGTTCCTCGGTCACAGTCACGGACCCCTGCTCTCCCGGGCTGACTCGTCCCCCCCCGACCCTCTCCCTCACGGGACGGTCTAACCGGCTGACACTGACCATCTCCCTCACCCCCCCCAGCTGGTCTCGGAGTTCCTCGGTCACAGTCACGGACCCCTGCTCTCCCGGGCTGACTCGTCCCCCCCGACCCTCTCCCTCACGGGACGGTCTGACCGGCTGACACTGACCATCTCCCTCACCCCCCCCCCAGCCGGTCTCGGAGTTCCTCGGTCACAGTCATGGACCCCTGCTCTCCCGGGCCGATTCGTCCCCCCCGACCCTCTCCCTCACGGGACGGTCTAACCTGCTGACACTGACCATCTCCCTCACACCCCCCAGCTGGTCTCGGAGTTCCTCGGTCACAGACACGGACCCCTGCTCTCCCGGGCCGACTCGTCCCCCCCGACCCTCTCCCTCACGGGACGGTCTGACCGGCTGACACTGACCATCTCCCTCACCCCCCCCAGCTGGTCTCGGAGTTCCTCGGTCACAGTCACGGACCCCTGGTCTCCCGGGCCGACTCGTTCCCCCCCGACCCTCTCCCTCACGGGACGGTCTGACCGGCTGACACTGACCATCTCACTCACCCCCCCCAGCTGGTCTCGGAGTTCCTCCGTCACAGTCACGGACCCCTGCTCTCCCGGGCCGATTCGTCCCCCCCGACCCTCTCCCTCACGGGACGGTCTAACCGGCTGACACTGACCATCTCCCTCACCCCCCCCAGCTGGTCTCGGAGTTCCTCCGTCACAGTCACGGACCCCTGCTCTCCCGGGCCGATTCGTCCCCCCCGACCCTCTCCCTCACGGGACGGTCTAACCGGCTGACACTGACCATCTCCCTCACCCCCCCCAGCTGGTCTCGGAGTTCCTCCGTCACAGTCACGGACCCCTGCTCTCCCGGGCCGATTCGTCACCCCCGACCCTCTCCCTCACGGGACGGTCTAACCTGCTGACACTGACCATCTCCCTCACACCCCCCAGCTGGTCTCGGAGTTCCTCGGTCACAGTCAGGAACCCCTGCTCTCCCGGGCCAATTCGTCCCCCCCGACCCTCTCCCTCACGGGACGGTCTGACCGGCTGACACTGACCATCTCCCTCACCCCCCCCAGCTGGTCTCGGAGTTCCTCGGTCACAGTCAGGAACCCCTGCTCTCCCGGGCCGATTCGTCCCCCCCGACCCTCTCTCTCACGGGACGGTCTGACCGGCTGACACTGACCATCTCCCTCACCGTCCCCAGCTGGTCTCGGAGTTCCTCGGTCACAGTCACGGACCCCTGCTCTCCCGGGCCGATTCGTCCCCCCGACCCTCTCCCTCACGGGACGGTCTGACCGGCTGACACTGACCATCTCCCTCACCGTCCCCAGCTGGTCTCGGAGTTCCTCGGTCACAGTCATGGACCCCTGCTCTCCCGGGCCGATTCGTCCCCCCTGACCCTCTCCCTCACGGGACGGTCTGACCGGCTGACACTGACCATCTCCCTCACCCCCCCCCCAGCTGGTCTCGGAGTTCCTCGGTCACAGTCACGGACCCCTGCTCTCCCGGGCCGATTCGTCCCCCCGACCCTCTCCCTCACGGGACGGTCTAACCGGCTGACACTGACCATCTCCCTCACCCCCCCCAGCTGGTCTCGGAGTTCCTCCGTCACAGTCACGGACCCCTGCTCTCCCGGGCCGACTCGTCCCCCCCGACCCTCTCCCTCACGGGACGGTCTAACCGGCTGACACTGACCATCTCCCTCACCCCCCCCCAGCTGGTCTCGGAGTTCCTCCGTCACAGTCACGGACCCCTGCTCTCCCGGGCCGATTCGTCCCCCCCGACCCTCTCTCTCACGGGACGGTCTGACCGGCTGACACTGACCATCTCCCTCACCCCCCCCCCCCAGCTGGTCTCGGAGTTCCTCGGTCACAGTCACGGACCCCTGCTCTCCCGGGTCGATTCGTCCCCCCCGACCCTCTCCCTCACGGGACGGTCTAACGGGCTGACACTGACCATCCTCACCCCCCCCAGCTGGTCTCGGAGTTCCTCGGTCACAGTCACGGACCCCTGCTCTCCCGGGCCGACTCGTCCCCCCCGACCCTCTCCCTCACGGGACGGTCTGACCGGCTGACACTGACCATCTCCCTCACCCCCCCCAGCTGGTCTCGGAGTTCCTCGGTCACAGTCACGGACCCCTGCTCTCCCGGGCCGACTCGTCCCCCCCGACCCTCTCCCTCACGGGACGGTCTGACCGGCTGACACTGACCATCTCCCTCACCCCCCCCAGCTGGTCTCGGAGTTCCTCGGTCACAGTCACGGACCCCTGCTCTCCCGGGCCGATTCGTCCCCCCGACCCTCTCTCTCACGGGACGGTCTGACCGGCTGACACTGACCATCTCCCTCACGCCCCCCCAGCCGGTCTCGGAGTTCCTCGGTCACAGTCACGGACCCCTGGTCTCCCGGGCCGACTCGTCCCCCCCGACCCTCTCCCTCACGGGACGGTCTGACCGGCTGACACTGACCATCTCCCTCACCCCCCCCAGCTGGTCTCGGAGTTCCTCGGTCACAGTCACGGACCCCTGCTCTCCCGGGCCGATTCGTCCCCCCGACCCTCTCCCTCACGGGACGGTCTAACCGGCTGACACTGACCATCTCACTCACCCCCCCCAGCTGGTCTCGGAGTTCCTCCGTCACAGTCACGGACCCCTGCTCTCCCGGGCTGATTCGTCCCCCCCGACCCTCTCCCTCACGGGACGGTCTGACCGGCTGACACTGACCATCTCCCTCACCCCCCCCAGCTGGTCTCGGAGTTCCTCGGTCACAGTCACGGACCCCTGCTCTCCCGGGCCGATTCGTCCCCCCCGACCCTCTCCCTCACGGGACGGTCTGACCGGCTGACACTGACCATCTCCCTCACCCCCCCCCAGCTGGTCTCGGAGTTCCTCGGTCACAGTCACGGACCCCTGCTCTCCCGGGCCGATTCGTCCCCCCCGACCCTCTCCCTCACGGGACGGTCTGACCGGCTGACACTGACCATCTCCCTCACCCCCCCCAGCTGGTCTCGGAGTTCCTCGGTCACAGTCACGGACCCCTGCTCTCCCGGGCCGATTCGTCCCCCCCGACCCTCTCCCTCACGGGACGGTCTGACCGGCTGACACTGACCATCTCCCTCACCCCCCCCAGCTGGTCTCGGAGTTCCTTGGGGACAGTCACGGACCCCTGCTCTCCCGGGCCGCCCACACCTTCCAGATGGATGACCTGCTGGCCGAAATGCAGGAGATCGACAACTCCCGCCTTCTGCGCGCCCCCCAGCGAGGTATGGAGGCACGGCGAGGTGCTGAGAAATCGAGGGCCGGCGAGTGAGGAGTCCGATCGGAGGGTGGGCCAATGGAGAGAAGGGGCTGTGATCAGCAGGAGACCCTGGAGAGCATTGTGGAACAGAAGGACCCAGGGGTACAGGGACACCGTTCCCAGAAAGTGGTGTCACGGGTAGACGGGGACCCTGGGGAGTGTTGTGGAACAGAAGGACCCAGGGGTACAGGGACACGGTTCCCAGAATGTGGAGTCACGGGTAGACGGGGACCCTGGGGAGTGTTGTGGAACAGAAGGACCCAGGGGTACAGGGACACGGTTCCCAGAATGTGGAGTCACGGGTAGACGGGGACCCTGGGGAGTGTTGTAGAACAGAGGGACCCAGGGGTACAGGGACACGGTTCCCAGAATGTGGAGTCACGGGTAGACGGGGACCCTGGGGAGTGTTGTGGAACAGAGGGACCCAGGGGTACAGGGACACGGTTCCCTGAAAGTGGAGTCACGGGTAGACGGGGACACTGGGGAGTGTTGTAGAACAGAGGGACCCAGGGGTACAGGGACACGGTTCCCTGAAAGTGGAGTCACGGGTAGACAGGGACCCTGGGGAGTGTTGTAGAACAGAGGGACCCAGGGGTACAGGGACACTGTTCACTGAAAGTGGAGTCACGGGTAGACGGGGACACTGGGGAGTGTTGTAGAACAGAGGGACCCAGGGGTGCATGGACATGGTTTCCTGAAAGTGGAGTCACGGGTAGACGGGGACCCTGGGGAGTGTTGTAGAACAGAGGGACCCAGGGGTACAGGGACACGGTTCCCTGAAAGTGGAGTCACGGGTAGATGGGGACCCTGGGGAGTGTTGTGGATTCAGAGGGCACAGTATCAGGTGACTTGAGGGGCAACGTTTTCACCCAGAGGGTGGTCCGTCTGTGGAAGGAGCTGCCGGAGGAAGTGGTCGAGGCAGGTACATTAACGACACTCGGGCAGGGACACGGATAGGAGAGGTTTAGAGGGATACGGGTGGTCTGTCTGTGGAAGGAGCTGCCGGAGGAAGTGGTCGAGGCAGGGACATTAACGACACTCGGACAGGGACACGGATAGGAAAGGTTTGGAGGGATACGGGTGGTCCGTCTGTGGAAGGAGCTGCCGGAGGAAGTGGTCGAGGCAGGTACATTAACGACACTCGGACAGGGACACGGATAGGAAAGGTTTAGAGGGATACGGGTGGTCCGCCTGTGGAAGGAGCTGCCGGAGGAAGTGGTCGAGGCAGGTACATTAACGACACTCGGACAGGGACACGGATAGGAAAGGTTTAGAGGGATATGGGTGGTCCGTCTGTGGAAGGAGCTGCCGGAGGAAGTGGTCGAGGCAGGTACATTAACGACACTCGGACAGGGACACGGATAGGAAAGGTTTAGAGGGATACGGGTGGTCCGTCTGTGGAAGGAGCTGCCGGAGGAAGTGGTCGAGGCAGGTACATTAACGACACTCGGATAGGGACACGGATAGGAAAGGTTTGGAGGGATACGGGTGGTCCGTCTGTGGAAGGAGCTGCCGGAGGAAGTGTTCGAGGCAGGTACATTAACGACACTCGGACAGGGACACGGATAGGAAAGGTTCAGAGGGATACGGGTAGTCCGTCTGTGGAAGGAGCTGCCGGAGGAAGTGGTCGAGGCAGGTACATTAATGACACTCGGACGGGGACACAGATAGGAAAGGTTTAGAGGGATACGGGTGGTCCGTCTGTGGAAGTTGCTGCCGGAGGAAGTGGTCGAGGCAGGTACATTAACGACACTCGGACAGGGACACGGATAGGAAAGGTTTGGAGGGATACGGGTGGTCCGTCTATGAAAGGAGCTGCCGGAGGAAGTGGTCGAGGCAGGTACATTAACGACACTCGGACAGGGACACGGATAGTGAAGGCTTTGGAGGGATGCGGGAGAAACACGCAGAGGGGACCATCTGGGATTTGGATTATTGTGAGCAGGGAGTGGATGGGCAGAGTGGCCTGACTCCTTGCTCTGTGACCCTTTGCCGCCACCACCCGCAGCTCCGAATGTCGCCGACCTGGCCACCTCGGGGAAGTGGGCCGAGGAATTCCTGGCCAGCGAGACCACTGTGGACACCCCCCAGGGCTTCGCCACCACTGATTGGTCGGAGGAGTTCATCACCGAGGTGACAGGTGAGGGGACTGGGCTGGCTCACTCTGGGAGGAGAGGGATTGACCAAATGGGCTACTGGGGACAGAAGGGGATTGACCAATGGGCTGTTGGAGTGGAAGTGGATTGACCAATGTGCTATTGGGGTGGAATGGGATTAACCAATGGACTATTGGGGATGGAAGGGGATTGACCAATGTGCTGTTGGGGTGGAATGGGATTAACCAATGGACTATTGGGGATGGAAGGGGATTGACCAATGTGCTGTTGGAGTGGAAGTGGATTGACCAATGTGCTGTTGGGGTGGAAGGGGATTGACGAATCGGCTATTGGGGTGGAAGGGGATTGACCAATGGACTATTGGGGACAGATTGACCAATGGGCTATTGGGGACGGAAGGGGATTGACCAATGGGCTATTGGGGACAGATTGACGAATGGACTACTGGGGACGGAAGGGGATTGACCAATGGGCTATTGGGCACAGAAGGGGATTGACCAATGTGCTATTGGGGTGGAAGGGGATTGACCAATTGGCTATTGGGGACGGATGGTGATTGAGCAATGGGTTATTGTGGATAGAAAGGGATTGACAAATGATCTATTGTGGACAGATTGACGAATGGACTATTGGGGACGGAAGGGGATTGACCAATGGGCTGTTGGGGTGGAAGGGGATTGACCAATGGGCTATTGGGCACAGAAGTGGATCGACCAATGGGCTATTGGGGATAGAAAGGGATTGACAAATGATCTATTGTGGACAGATTGACGAATGGACTATTGGGGAGGGAAGGGGATTGACCAATGGGCTTTTGGGATGGAAGGGGATTGACCAATGGGCTATCGTGGACAGATTGACCAATGGACTATTGGGGAGGGAAGGGGATTGACCAATGGGCTTTTGTGGACAGATTGAACAATGGGCTATTGCGGACGGAAGGGGATTGACCAATGGGCTATTGCGGACGGAAGGGGATTGACCAATGGGCTATTGTGGACAGATTGTCCAATGGGCTATTGGGGACATTGACCAATGGGCTATTGGGGACGGAAGGGGATTGACCAATGGGCTATTGGGGACGGAAGGGGATTGACCAATGGACTATTGGGGACGGAAGGGGATTGACCAATGGGCTATTGGGGACGGAAGGGGATTGACCAATGGGCTATTGGGGACGGAAGGGGATTGACCAATGGGCTATTGGGGACGGAAGGGGATTGACCAATGGGCTATTGTGGACAGATTAACCATTGTGCTATTGGGGATGGAAAGGGATTGACACATCGGCTATTGTGGACAGATTGACCAATGGACTATTTGGGCACAGATTGACCAATGGGCTATTGGGCACAGAAGTGGATTGACCAATGGGCTATTGGGGACGGATGGTGATTGACCAATGGGCTATTGTGGACAGATTGACCAATGGGCTATTGGGCACAGAAGTGGATTGACCAATGGGCTATTGGGGACGGATGGTGATTGACCAATGGGCTATTGTGGACAGATTGACCAATGGGATTTTGTGGACAGATTGACCAATGGGCTATTGGGCACAGAAGTGGATTGACCAATGGGTTATTGGGGACGGAAGGGGATTCACCAATGGGCTATCGTGGACAGAATGACGAATGGACTATTGGGGACGGATGGTGATTGACCAATGGGCTATTGTGGACAGATTGACCAATGGGCTATTGGGGACGGAAGGGGATTGACCAATGGGCTATTGGGCACAGAAGTGGATTGACCAGTGTACTGTTGGGGTGGAAGGGGATTGACAAATAGGCTATTGTGGACAGAATGGACTATTGGGGACGGATGGTGATTGAGCAATGGGCTATTGTGGACAGATTGACCAATGGGCTATTGGGGACGGAAGGGGATTGACGAATAGGCTATTGTGGACAGATTGACCAATGGGCTATTGGGCACAGAAGGGGATTGACAAATCTGCTATTGGGGATGGAAAGGGATTGACCAATGGACTATTGGGGATGGAAAGGGATTGACCAATGGGCTATTGTGGACAGATTGACCAATGGGCTATTGGGGATAGAAAGGGATTGACAAATAGGCTGTTGTGGACAGATTGACGAATGGACTATTGGGGACAGAAGGGGATTGACCAATGGGTTATTGGGGACGGAAGGGGATTCACCAATGGGCTATCGTGGACAGAATGACGAATGGACTATTGGGGATGGATGGTGATTGACCAATGGGCTATTGTGGACAGATTGACCAATGGGCTATTGGGGACGGAAGGGGATTGACCAATGGGCTATTGGGGACGGAAGGGGATTGACCAATGGGCTATTGGGGTGGAAGGGGATTGACCAATGTGCTGTTGGGGTGGAAGTGGATTGACCAATGGGCTATTGGGGACGGATGGTGATTGACCAATGGGCTATTGGGGATAGAAAGGGATTGACAAATAGGCTGTTGTGGACAGATTGACGAATGGACTATTGGAGACAGAAGGGGATTGACCAATGGGTTATTGGGGACGGAAGGGGATTGACCAATGGGCTATCGTGGACAGAATGACGAATGGACTATTGGGGACGGATGGTGATTGAGCAATGGGCTATTGTGGACAGATTGACCAATGGGCTATTGTGGACAGATTGACCAATGGGCTATTGGGGACGGAAGGGGATTGACGAATAGGCTATTGTGGACATTGACCAATGGGCTATTGGGGACGGAAGGGGATTGACGAATAGGCTATTGTGGACAGATTGACCAATGGGCTATTGGGCACAGAAGGGGATTGACAAATCTGCTATTGGGGATGGAAAGGGATTGACCAATGGACTATTGTGGACGGATGGTGATTGACCAATGGACTATTGTGGACGGATGGTGATTGACCAATGGACTATTGGGGACGGAAGGGGATTGACCAATGGGCTATTGGGGACGGAAGGGGATTGACCAATGGGCTATTGGGGACGGATGGTGATTGACCAATGGGCTATTGTGGACAGATTGACCAATGGGCTATTGTGGACAGATTGACCAATGGGCTATTGGGCACAGAAGGGGATTGACAAATCTGCTATTGGGGATGGAAAGGGATTGACCAATGGACTATTGTGGACGGATGGTGATTGACCAATGGACTATTGGGGACGGAAGGGGATTGACCAATGGGCTATTGGGGACGGAAGGGGATTGACCAATGGGCTATTGGAGACGGATGGTGATTGACCAATGGGCTATTGTGGACAGATTGACCAATGGGCTATTGGGCACAGAAGTGGATTGACCAATGGGCTATTGGGCACAGAAGTGGATTGACCAATGGGCTATTGGGCACAGAAGTGGATTGACCAATGGGCTATTGGGGACGGATGGTGATTGACCAATGGGCTATTGTGGACAGATTGACCAATGGGCTATTGGGCACAGAAGGGGATTGACAAATCTGCTATTGGGGATGGAAAGGGATTGACCAATGGACTATTGTGGACGGAAGGGGATTGACCAATGGGCTATTGTGGATGGATGGTGATTGACCAATGGACTATTGGGGACGGAAGGGGATTGACCAATGGGCTATTGGGGACGGAAGGGGATTGACCAATGGGCTATTGGGGACGGATGGTGATTGACCAATGGGCTATTGTGGACAGATTGACCAATGGGCTATTGGGTACAGAAGGGGATTGACAAATCTGCTATTGGGGATGGAAAGGGATTGACCAATGGGCTATTGTGGATGGATGGGGATTGACAAATGATCTATTGTGGACAGATTGACGAATGGGCTATTGGGGATGGAAGGGTATTGAGCAATGGACTATTGGGGGAGAAAGGGGTTTGACCAATGGGCAGTTTGGACAGAAGACGATTGACCTATGGGCTATTGTGGGAGGAAGGGCACTATCCTGTGGGGTATTTTGGGGGGGAGGGCAATCACCAACGGGGAATTGTGGGAGGAAAGATATTAACCCTGGAGCATTGTGGGAAGAAGAGCATTAACCAACGGCATATTGTGGGCAGAAGGGCACTGACCAGTGGGGCATTGTGGGAGGGAGGGCATCGACTCCAGGGCACACTGGGTAGAGGGGCATTGAGACTGGGTTACCGTATTGGGAGCAAACACGAGGAGATCTGCCCTTTGTGTGTGTTGTTACTGTATTGGGATGTCCGTGTAAGGTCCGGGAGCAGGGTTAGGGTAGGTGGTGGGACTGGCCTGCTGACTGCCTTTTGCCTCCCCCAGACCCGGCACTGATCAGCCCTGCCAAGTGGGCCCAGGAGTACCTGGAGCAGACTGACGAGAAGCTGTGGCTGGGCGAAGCGGTGGCAGGAGAGGGGCAGAACTGGTAGGTGCTGGCGGGGGGAGCTAGCCTGTCCTGTTGATGTAATGTATTGAGTGAGCTCTGTACCGCCCCGGGGGTTCTCTGTTCCCGTATTGAGGATCGAGGGGGGTGTTCTGTTGATGTAATATATTGTGGGAGCTCTGTACCGCCCCGGGGGTTCTCTGTTCCCGTACTGAGGATCGAGGGGGGTGTTCTGTTGATGTAATATATTGTGGGAGCTCTGTACCGCCCCGGGGGTTCTCTGTTCCCGTACTGAGGATCGAGGGGGGTGTTCTGTTGATGTAATGTATTGTGGGAGCTCTGTACCGCCCCGGGGGTTCTCTGTTCCCGTACTGAGGATCGAGGGGGGTGTTCTGTCGATGTAATCTATTGAGGGAGCTCTGTACCGCCCCTGGGGGTTCTCTGTTCCCGTACTGAGGATCGAGGGGGGTGTTCTGTTGATGTAATGTATTGAGGGAGCTCTGTACCGCCCCTGGGCGTTCTAGGTTCCCGTACTGAGGATCGAGGGGGGTGTTCTGTTGATGTAATGTATTGAGGGAGCTCTGTACCGCCCCTGGGGGTTCTCTGTTCCCGTACTGAGGATCGAGGGGGGTGTTCTGTTGATGTAATGTATTGAGTGAGCTCTGTACCGCCCCTGGGGGTTCTCTGTTCCCGTACTGAGGATCGAGGGGGGTGTTCTGTTGATGTAATGTATTGAGGGAGCTCTGTACCGCCCCTGGGGGTTCTCTGTTCCCGTACTGAGGATCGAGGGGGGGGTTCTGTTGATGTAATGTACTGAGGTAGCTCTGTACCGCCCCTGGGGGTTCTCTGTTCCCGTACTGAGGATCGAGGGGGGTGTTCTGTTGATGTATTGAGGGAGCTCTGTACCGCCCCTGGGGGTTCTCTGTTCCCGTACTGAGGATCGAGGGGGGTGTTCTGTTGACGTAATGTACTGAGGTAGCTCTGTACCGCCCCTGGGGGTTCTCTGTTCCCGTACTGAGGATCGAGGGGGGTGTTCTGTTGATGTAATGTATTGAGGGAGCTCTGTACCGCCCCTGGGGGTTCTCTGTTCCCGTACTGAGGATCGAGGGGGAGGGGGTTCTGTTGATGTAATGTACTGAGGGAGCTCTGTACCGCCCCTGGGGGTTCTCTGTTTTCGTACTGAGGATCAAGGGGGGTGTTCTGTTGATGTAATGTATTGAGGGAGCTCTGTACTGCCCCTGGGGGTTCTCTGTTCCCGTACTGAGGATCGAGGGGGGTGTTCTGATGATGTAATCTATTGAGGGAGCTCTGTACCGCCCCTGGGGGTTCTTTGTTCCAGTACTGACGAACGAGAGGGGTGTTCTGTTGATGTAATCTATTGAGGGAGCTCTGTACCGCCCCTGGGGGTTCACTGTTCCCGTACTGAGGATCGAGGGGGGTGTTCTGTTGATGTAATGTACTGAGGGAGCTCTGTACCGCCCCTGGGGATTCTCTGTTCCCGTACTGAGGATCGAGGGGGGTGTTCTGTTGATGTAATGTACTGAGGGAGCTCTGTACCGCCCCTGGGGGTTCTCTGTTCCTGTACTGAGGATCGAGGGGTGTGTTCTGTTGATGTAATGTATTGAGGGAGCTCTGTACCGCCCCTGGGGGTTCTCTGTTCCCGTACTGAGGATCGAGGGGGGTGTTCTGTTGATGTAATGTATTGAGGGAGCTCTGTACCGCCCCTGGGGGTTCTCTGTTCCCGTACTGAGGATCGAGGGGGGTGTTCTGTTGATGTAATGTATTGAGGGAGCTCTGTACCGCCCCTGGGGGTTCTCTGTTCCCGTACTGAGGATCGAGGGGGAGGGGGTTCTGTTGATGTAATATATTGAGGGAGCTCTGTACCGCCCCTGGGGGTTCTCTGTTCCCGTACTGAGGATCGAGGGGGGTGTTCTGTCGATGTAATGTATTGTGGGAGCTCTGTACCGCCCCTGGGGGTTCTCTGTTCCCGTACTGAGGATCGAGGGGGGTGTTCTGTTGATGTAATGTATTGTGGGAGCTCTGTACCGCCCCTGGGGGTTCTCGGTTCCCGTACTGAGGATCGAGGGGGGTGTTCTGTTGATGTAATGTATTGAGGGAGCTCTGTACCGCCCCTGGGGGTTCTCTGTTCCCGTACTGAGGATCGAGGGGGAGGGGGTTCTGTTGATGTAATATATTGAGGGAGCTCTGTACCGCCCCTGGGCGTTCTCTGTTCCCGTACTGAGGATCGAGGGGGGTGTTCTGTTGATGTAATGTACTGAGGGAGCTCTGTACCGCCCCTGGGGGTTCTCTGTTCCCGTACTGAGGATCGAGGGGGGTGTTCTGTTGATGTAATGTATTGAGGGAGCTCTGTACCGCCCCTGGGGGTTCTTTGTTCCCATACTGACGAACGAGGGGGGTGTTCTGTTGATGTAATGTACTGAGGGAGCTCTGTACCGCCCCTGGGGGTTCTCTGTTCCCGTACTGAGGATCGAGGGGGGTGTTCTGTTGATGTAATGTATTGTGGGAGCTCTGTACCGCCCCTGGGGGTTCTCTGTTCCCGTACTGAGGATCGAGGGGGGTGTTCTGTTGATGTAATGTATTGAGGGAGCTCTGTACCGCCCCTGGGGGTTCTCTGTTTTCGTACTGAGGATCAAGGGGGTTGTTCTGTTGATGTAATGTATTGAGGGAGCTCTGTACCGCCCCTGGGGGTTCTCTGTTCCCGTACTGAGGATCGAGGGGGGTGTTCTGTTGATGTAATGTATTGTGGGAGCTCTGTACCGCCCCTGGGGGTTCTCTGTTCCCGTACTGAGGATCAAGGGGGGTGTTCTGTTGATGTAATGTATTGAGGGAGCTCTGTACCGTCCCTGGGGGTTCTCTGTTCCCGTACTGAGGATCGAGGGGGTTGTTCTGTTGATGTAATGTATTGAGGGAGCTCTGTACCGCCCCTGGGGGTTCTCTGTTCCCGTACTGAGGATCGAGGGGGGTGTTCTGTTGATGTAATGTATTGAGGGAGCTCTGTACCGCCCCTGGGGGTTCTCTGTTCCCGTACTGAGGATCGAGGGGGTTGTTCTGTTGATGTAATGTATTGAGGGAGCTCTGTACCGCCCCTGGGGGTTCTTTGTTCCCGTACTGAGGATCGAGGGGGGTGTTCTGTTGATGTAATGTACTGAGGGAGCTCTGTACCGCCCCTGCAGGTACTCTGTTCCCGTACTGAGGATCGAGGGGGTTGTTCTGTTGATGTAATGTATTGAGGGAGCTCTGTACCGCCCCTGGGGGTTCTCTGTTCCCGTACTGAGGATCGAGGGGGGTGTTCTGTTGATGTAATGTATTGAGGGAGCTCTGTACCGCCCCAGGGGGTTCTCTGTTCCCGTACTGAGGATCGAGGGGGGTGTTCTGTTGATGTAATGTATTGAGGGAGCTCTGTATTGCCCCAGGGGGTTCTCTGTTCCCGTACTGAGGATCGAGGGGGGTGTTCTGTTGATGTAATGTATTGAGGGAGCTCTGTACCGCCCCTGGGGGTTCTCTGTTCCCGTACTGAGGATCGAGGGGGGTGTTCTGTTGATGTAATGTACTGAGGGAGCTCTGTACCGCCCCTGGGGGTTCTCTGTTCCCGTACTGAGGATCGAGGGGGGTGTTCTGTCGATGTAATGTATTGAGGGAGCTCTGTACCGCCCCAGGGGTACTCTGTTCCCGTACTGAGGATCGAGGGGGGTGTTCTGTCGATGTAATGTATTGAGGGAGCTCTGTACTGCCCCTGGTGGTTCTCGGTTCCCGTACTGAGGATCGAGGGGGGTGTTCTGTTGATGTAATGTATTGAGGGAGCTCTGTACTGCCCCTGGGGGTTCTCTGTTCCCGTACTGAGGATCGAGGGGGGTGTTCTGTTGATGTAATGTATTGTGGGAGCTCTGTACCGCCCCTGGGGGTTCTCTGTTCCCGTACTGAGGATCGAGGGGGGTGTTCTGTTGATGTAATGTATTGAGGGAGCTCTGTACCGCCCCTGGGGGTTCTCGGTTCCCGTACTGGATCGAGGGGGTTGTTCTGTTGATGTAATGTATTGAGGGAGCTCTGTACCGCCCCTGGGGGTTCTCTGTTCCCGTACTGAGGATCGAGGGAGGTGTTCTGTTGATGTAATGTATTGAGGGAGCTCTGTACCGCCCCAGGGGTTCTCTGTTCCCGTACTGAGGATCGAGGGGGTTGTTCTGTTGATGTAATGTATTGAGGGAGCTCTGTACCGCCCCTGGGGGTTCTCTGTTCCGGTACTGACGAACGAGGGGTGTGTTCTGTTGATGTAATGTATTGAGGGAGCTCTGTACCGCCCCGGGGGGTTCTCTGTTCCCGTACTGAGGATCGAGGGGGGTGTTCTGTTGATGTAATGTATTGTGGGAGCTCTGTACCGCCCCTGGGGGTTCTCGGTTCCCGTACTGAGGATCGAGGGGGTTGTTCTGTTGATGTAATGTATTGAGGGAGCTCTGTACCGCCCCTGGGGGTACTCTGTTCCCGTACTGAGGATCGAGGGGGGTGTTCTGTTGATGTAATGTATTGTGGGAGCTCTGTACCGCCCCTGGGGGTTCTCTGTTCCCGTACTGAGGATCGAGGGGGTGTTCTGTTGATGTAATGTATTGTGGGAGCTCTGTACTGCCCCTGGGGGTTCTCTGTTCCCGTACTGAGGATCGAGGGGGGTGTTCTGTTGATGTAATGTATTGAGGGAGCTCTGTACCGCCCCTGGGGGTTCTCTGTTCCCGTACTGAGGATCGAGGGGGAGGGGGTTCTGTTGATGTAATGTATTGTGGGAGCTCTGTACCGCCCCTGGGGGTTCTCTGTTCCCGTACTGAGGATCGAGGGGGAGGGGGTTCTGTTGATGTAATGTATTGAGGGAGCTCTGAACCGCCCCTGGGGGTTCTCTGTTCCCGTACTGAGGATCGAGGGGGTTGTTCTGTCGATGTAATGTATTGAGGGAGCTCTGTACCGCCCCTGGGGGTTCTCTGTTCCCGTACTGAGGATCGAGGGGGGTGTTCTGTTGATGTAATGTATTGAGGGAGCTCTGTACCGCCCCTGGGGGTTCTCTGTTCCCGTACTGAGGATCGAGGGGGGTGTTCTGTTGATGTAATGTATTGAGGGAGCTCTGTACCGCCCCTGGGGGTTCTCGGTTCCCGTACTGAGGATCGAGGGGGTTGTTCTGTTGATGTAATGTATTGAGGGAGCTCTGTACCGCCCCTGGGGGTTCTCTGTTCCCGTACTGAGGATCGAGGGGGTGTTCTGTTGAGGTAATCTATTGAGGGAGCTCTGTACCGTCCCGAGGGTTCTCTGTTCCCGTACTGAGGATCGAGGGGGTTGTTCTGTTGATGTAATGTATTGAGGGAGCTCTGTACCGCCCCAGGGGTTCTCTGTTCCCGTACTGAGGATCGAGGGGGGTTGTTCTGTTGATGTAATGTATTGAGGGAGCTCTGTACCGCCCCAGGGGGTTCTCTGTTCCCGTACTGAGGATCGATGGGGGGTGTTCTGTTGATGTAATGTATTGAGGGAGCTCTGTACCGCCCCTGGGGGTTCTTTGTTCCCATACTGACGAACGAGGGGGGTGTTCTGTTGATGTAATGTATTGAGGGAGCTCTGTACTGCCCCTGGGGGTTCTCTGTTCCCGTACTGAGGATCGAGGGAGGTGTTCTGTTGATGTAATGTATTGAGGGAGCTCTGTACCGCCCCTGGGGGTTCTCTGTTCCCGTACTGAGGATCGAGGGGGGTGTTCTGTCGATGTAATGTATTGAGGGAGCTCTGTACCGCCCCTGGGGGTTCTCTGTTCCCGTACTGAGGATCGAGGGGGGTGTTCTGTCGATGTAATGTATTGAGGGAGCTCTGTACTGCCCCTGGGGGTTCTCTGTTCCCGTACTGAGGATCGAGGGGGGTGTTCTGTTGATGTAATGTATTGAGGGAGCTCTGTACCGCCCCTGGGCGTTCTAGGTTCCCGTACTGAGGATCGAGGGGGGTGTTCTGTTGATGTATTGAGGGAGCTCTGTACCGCCCCTGGGGTTCTCTGTTCCCGTACTGAGGATCGAGGGGGTTGTTCTGTTGATGTAATGTATTGAGGGAGCTCTGTACCGCCCCTGGGGGTTCTCTGTTCCGGTACTGACGAACGAGGGGTGTGTTCTGTTGATGTAATGTATTGAGGGAGCTCTGTACCGCCCCGGGGGGTTCTCTGTTCCCGTACTGAGGATCGAGGGGGGTGTTCTGTTGATGTAATGTATTGTGGGAGCTCTGTACCGCCCCTGGGGGTTCTCGGTTCCCGTACTGAGGATCGAGGGGGGTGTTCTGTCGATGTAATGTATTGAGGGAGCTCTGTACCGCCCCTGGGGGTTCTCTGTTCCCGTACTGAGGATCGAGGGGGGTGTTCTGTCGATGTAATGTATTGAGGGAGCTCTGTACTGCCCCTGGGGGTTCTCTGTTCCCGTACTGAGGATCGAGGGGGGTGTTCTGTCGATGTAATGTATTGAGGGAGCTCTGTACTGCCCCTGGGGGTTCTCTGTTCCCGTACTGAGGATCGAGGGGGTTGTTCTGTTGATGTAATGTATTGAGGGAGCTCTGTACCGCCCCTGGGCGTTCTAGGTTCCCGTACTGAGGATCGAGGGGGGTGTTCTGTTGATGTATTGAGGGAGCTCTGTACCGCCCCTGGGGTTCTCTGTTCCCGTACTGAGGATCGAGGGGGTTGTTCTGTTGATGTAATGTATTGAGGGAGCTCTGTACCGCCCCTGGGGGTTCTCTGTTCCGGTACTGACGAACGAGGGGTGTGTTCTGTTGATGTAATGTATTGAGGGAGCTCTGTACCGCCCCGGGGGGTTCTCTGTTCCCGTACTGAGGATCGAGGGGGGTGTTCTGTTGATGTAATGTATTGTGGGAGCTCTGTACCGCCCCTGGGGGTTCTCGGTTCCCGTACTGAGGATCGAGGGGGTTGTTCTGTTGATGTAATGTATTGAGGGAGCTCTGTACCGCCCCTGGGGGTACTCTGTTCCCGTACTGAGGATCGAGGGGGGTGTTCTGTTGATGTAATGTATTGTGGGAGCTCTGTACCGCCCCTGGGGGTTCTCTGTTCCCGTACTGAGGATCGAGGGGGTGTTCTGTTGATGTAATGTATTGTGGGAGCTCTGTACTGCCCCTGGGGGTTCTCTGTTCCCGTACTGAGGATCGAGGGGGGTGTTCTGTTGATGTAATGTATTGAGGGAGCTCTGTACCGCCCCTGGGGGTTCTCTGTTCCCGTACTGAGGATCGAGGGGGAGGGGGTTCTGTTGATGTAATGTATTGTGGGAGCTCTGTACCGCCCCTGGGGGTTCTCTGTTCCCGTACTGAGGATCGAGGGGGAGGGGGTTCTGTTGATGTAATGTATTGAGGGAGCTCTGAACCGCCCCTGGGGGTTCTCTGTTCCCGTACTGAGGATCGAGGGGGTTGTTCTGTCGATGTAATGTATTGAGGGAGCTCTGTACCGCCCCTGGGGGTTCTCTGTTCCCGTACTGAGGATCGAGGGGGGTGTTCTGTTGATGTAAGGTATTGAGGGAGCTCTGTACCGCCCCTGGGGGTTCTCTGTTCCCGTACTGAGGATCGAGGGGGGTGTTCTGTTGATGTAATGTATTGAGGGAGCTCTGTACCGCCCCTGGGGGTTCTCGGTTCCCGTACTGAGGATCGAGGGGGTTGTTCTGTTGATGTAATGTATTGAGGGAGCTCTGTACCGCCCCTGGGGGTTCTCTGTTCCCGTACTGAGGATCGAGGGGGTGTTCTGTTGAGGTAATCTATTGAGGGAGCTCTGTACCGTCCCGAGGGTTCTCTGTTCCCGTACTGAGGATCGAGGGGGTTGTTCTGTTGATGTAATGTATTGAGGGAGCTCTGTACCGCCCCAGGGGTTCTCTGTTCCCGTACTGAGGATCGAGGGGGGTTGTTCTGTTGATGTAATGTATTGAGGGAGCTCTGTACCGCCCCAGGGGGTTCTCTGTTCCCGTACTGAGAATCGATGGGGGGTGTTCTGTTGATGTAATGTATTGAGGGAGCTCTGTACCGCCCCTGGGGGTTCTTTGTTCCCATACTGACGAACGAGGGGGGTGTTCTGTTGATGTAATGTATTGAGGGAGCTCTGTACTGCCCCTGGGGGTTCTCTGTTCCCGTACTGAGGATCGAGGGAGGTGTTCTGTTGATGTAATGTATTGAGGGAGCTCTGTACCGCCCCTGGGGGTTCTCTGTTCCCGTACTGAGGATCGAGGGGGGTGTTCTGTCGATGTAATGTATTGAGGGAGCTCTGTACCGCCCCTGGGGGTTCTCTGTTCCCGTACTGAGGATCGAGGGGGGTGTTCTGTCGATGTAATGTATTGAGGGAGCTCTGTACTGCCCCTGGGGGTTCTCTGTTCCCGTACTGAGGATCGAGGGGGTTGTTCTGTTGATGTAATGTATTGAGGGAGCTCTGTACCGCCCCTGGGCGTTCTAGGTTCCCGTACTGAGGATCGAGGGGGGTGTTCTGTTGATGTATTGAGGGAGCTCTGTACCGCCCCTGGGGACTCTCTGTTCCCGTACTGAGGATCGAGGGGGGTGTTCTGTTGATGTAATGTATTGAGGGAGCTCTGTACCGCCCCTGGGGGTTCTCTGTTCCCGTACTGAGGATCGAGGGGGGTGTTCTGTTGATGTAATATATTGAGGGAGCTCTGTACCGCCCCTGGGGGTTCTCTGTTCCCGTACTGAGGATCGAGGGGGTTGTTCTGTTGATGTAATGTATTGAGGGAGCTCTGTACCGCCCCTGGGGGTTCTCTGTTCCCGTACTGAGGATCGAGGGGGGTGTTCTGTTGATGTAATGTATTGAGGGAGCTCTGTACCGCCCCTGGGGGTTCTCTGTTCCCGTACTGAGGATCGAGGGGGTTGTTCTGTTGATGTAATGTATTGAGGGAGCTCTGTACCGCCCCTGGGGGTTCTTTGTTCCCGTACTGAGGATCGAGGGGGGTGTTCTGTTGATGTAATGTATTGAGGGAGCTCTGTACCGCCCCTGGGGGTTCTCTGTTCCCGTACTGAGGATCGAGGGGATGTTCTGTTGATGTAATGTACTGAGGGAGCTCTGTACCGCCCCTGGGGGTTCTCTGTTCCCGTACTGAGGATCGAGGGGGGTGTTCTGTCGATGTAATGTATTGAGGGAGCTCTGTACCGGCCCAGGGGTACTCTGTTCCCGTACTGAGGATCGAGGGGGGTGTTCTGTCGATGTAATGTATTGAGGGAGCTCTGTACTGCCCCTGGGGGTTCTCGGTTCCCGTACTGAGGATCGAGGGGGGTGTTCTGTTGATGTAATGTATTGAGGGAGCTCTGTACTGCCCCTGGGGGTTCTCTGTTCCCGTACTGAGGATCGAGGGGGGTGTTCTGTTGATGTAATGTATTGTGGGAGCTCTGTACCGCCCCTGGGGGTTCTCTGTTCCCGTACTGAGGATCGAGGGGGGTGTTCTGTTGATGTAATGTATTGAGGGAGCTCTGTACCGCCCCTGGGGGTTCTCGGTTCCCGTACTGGATCGAGGGGGTTGTTCTGTTGATGTAATGTATTGAGGGAGCTCTGTACCGCCCCTGGGGGTTCTCTGTTCCCGTACTGAGGATCGAGGGAGGTGTTCTGTTGATGTAATGTATTGAGGGAGCTCTGTACCGCCCCAGGGGTTCTCTGTTCCCGTACTGAGGATCGAGGGGGTTGTTCTGTTGATGTAATGTATTGAGGGAGCTCTGTACCGCCCCTGGGGGTTCTCTGTTCCGGTACTGACGAACGAGGGGTGTGTTCTGTTGATGTAATGTATTGAGGGAGCTCTGTACCGCCCCGGGGGGTTCTCTGTTCCCGTACTGAGGATCGAGGGGGGTGTTCTGTTGATGTAATGTATTGTGGGAGCTCTGTACCGCCCCTGGGGGTTCTCGGTTCCCGTACTGAGGATCGAGGGGGTTGTTCTGTTGATGTAATGTATTGAGGGAGCTCTGTACCGCCCCTGGGGGTACTCTGTTCCCGTACTGAGGATCGAGGGGGGTGTTCTGTTGATGTAATGTATTGTGGGAGCTCTGTACCGCCCCTGGGGGTTCTCTGTTCCCGTACTGAGGATCGAGGGGGTGTTCTGTTGATGTAATGTATTGTGGGAGCTCTGTACTGCCCCTGGGGGTTCTCTGTTCCCGTACTGAGGATCGAGGGGGGTGTTCTGTTGATGTAATGTATTGAGGGAGCTCTGTACCGCCCCTGGGGGTTCTCTGTTCCCGTACTGAGGATCGAGGGGGAGGGGGTTCTGTTGATGTAATGTATTGTGGGAGCTCTGTACCGCCCCTGGGGGTTCTCTGTTCCCGTACTGAGGATCGAGGGGGAGGGGGTTCTGTTGATGTAATGTATTGAGGGAGCTCTGAACCGCCCCTGGGGGTTCTCTGTTCCCGTACTGAGGATCGAGGGGGTTGTTCTGTCGATGTAATGTATTGAGGGAGCTCTGTACCGCCCCTGGGGGTTCTCTGTTCCCGTACTGAGGATCGAGGGGGGTGTTCTGTTGATGTAATGTATTGAGGGAGCTCTGTACCGCCCCTGGGGGTTCTCTGTTCCCGTACTGAGGATCGAGGGGGGTGTTCTGTTGATGTAATGTATTGAGGGAGCTCTGTACCGCCCCTGGGGGTTCTCGGTTCCCGTACTGAGGATCGAGGGGGTTGTTCTGTTGATGTAATGTATTGAGGGAGCTCTGTACCGCCCCTGGGGGTTCTCTGTTCCCGTACTGAGGATCGAGGGGGTGTTCTGTTGAGGTAATCTATTGAGGGAGCTCTGTACCGTCCCGAGGGTTCTCTGTTCCCGTACTGAGGATCGAGGGGGTTGTTCTGTTGATGTAATGTATTGAGGGAGCTCTGTACCGCCCCAGGGGTTCTCTGTTCCCGTACTGAGGATCGAGGGGGGTTGTTCTGTTGATGTAATGTATTGAGGGAGCTCTGTACCGCCCCAGGGGGTTCTCTGTTCCCGTACTGAGGATCGATGGGGGGTGTTCTGTTGATGTAATGTATTGAGGGAGCTCTGTACCGCCCCTGGGGGTTCTTTGTTCCCATACTGACGAACGAGGGGGGTGTTCTGTTGATGTAATGTATTGAGGGAGCTCTGTACTGCCCCTGGGGGTTCTCTGTTCCCGTACTGAGGATCGAGGGAGGTGTTCTGTTGATGTAATGTATTGAGGGAGCTCTGTACCGCCCCTGGGGGTTCTCTGTTCCCGTACTGAGGATCGAGGGGGGTGTTCTGTCGATGTAATGTATTGAGGGAGCTCTGTACCGCCCCTGGGGGTTCTCTGTTCCCGTACTGAGGATCGAGGGGGGTGTTCTGTCGATGTAATGTATTGAGGGAGCTCTGTACTGCCCCTGGGGGTTCTCTGTTCCCGTACTGAGGATCGAGGGGGGTGTTCTGTCGATGTAATGTATTGAGGGAGCTCTGTACTGCCCCTGGGGGTTCTCTGTTCCCGTACTGAGGATCGAGGGGGTTGTTCTGTTGATGTAATGTATTGAGGGAGCTCTGTACCGCCCCTGGGCGTTCTAGGTTCCCGTACTGAGGATCGAGGGGGGTGTTCTGTTGATGTATTGAGGGAGCTCTGTACCGCCCCTGGGGACTCTCTGTTCCCGTACTGAGGATCGAGGGGGGTGTTCTGTTGATGTAATGTATTGAGGGAGCTCTGTACCGCCCCTGGGGGTTCTCTGTTCCCGTACTGAGGATCGAGGGGGGTGTTCTGTTGATGTAATATATTGAGGGAGCTCTGTACCGCCCCTGGGGGTTCTCTGTTCCCGTACTGAGGATCGAGGGGGGTGTTCTGTTGATGTAATGTATTGTGGGAGCTCTGTACCGCCCCTGGGGGTTCTCTGTTCCCGTACTGAGGATCGAGGGGGAGGGGGTTCTGTTGATGTAATGTATTGAGGGAGCTCTGTACTGCCCCTGGGGGTTCTCTGTTCCCGTACTGAGGATCGAGGGGGGTGTTCTGTTGATGTAATATATTGAGGGAGCTCTGTACTGCCCCTGGGGGTTCTCTGTTCCCGTACTGAGGATCGAGGGGGGTGTTCTGTTGATGTAATATATTGAGGGAGCTCTGTACCGTCCCTGGGGGTTCTCTGTTCCCGTACTGAGGATCAAGGGGGTGGTTCTGTTGATGTAATGTATTGAGGGAGCTCTGTACCGCCCCTGGGGGTTCTCTGTTCCCGTACTGAGGATCGAGGGGGAGGGGGTTCTGTTGATGTAATGTATTGAGGGAGCTCTGTACTGCCCCTGGGGGTTCTCTGTTCCCGTACTGAGGATCGAGGGGGGTGTTCTGTTGATGTAATGTATTGAGGGAGCTCTGTACCGCCCCGGGGGGTTCTCTGTTCCCATACTGACGAACGAGGGGGGTGTTCTGTCGATGTAATGTATTGAGGGAGCTCTGTACCGCCCCAGGGGTTCTCGGTTCCCGTACTGACGAACGAGGGGGGTGTTCTGTTGATGTAATGTATTGAGGGAGCTCTGTACCGCCCCTGGGGGTTCTCTGTTCCGGTACTGACGAACGAGGGGTGTGTTCTGTTGATGTAATGTATTGAGGGAGCTCTGTACCGCCCCTGGGGGTTCTCTGTTCCCGTACTGAGGATCGAGGGGGTTGTTCTGTTGATGTAAT
Organism: Hypanus sabinus; assembly: GCF_030144855.1. NCBI lineage: Eukaryota > Metazoa > Chordata > Chondrichthyes > Myliobatiformes > Dasyatidae > Hypanus > Hypanus sabinus. Next base: position 37,309 of record NW_026779079.1, read on the forward strand.
ATATTGAGGGAGCTCTGTACCGCCCCTGGGGGTTCTCTGTTCCCGTACTGAGGATCGAGGGGGGTGTTCTGTTGATGTAATGTATTGAGGGAGCTCTGAACCGCCCCTGGGGGTTCTCTGTTCCCGTACTGAGGATCGAGGGGGGTGTTCTGTTGATGTAATGTATTGAGGGAGCTCTGAACCGCCCCTGGGGGTTCTCTGTTCCCGTACTGAGGATCGAGGGGGGGGGGGTTCTGTTGATGTAATGTATTGAGGGAGCTCTGTACCGCCCCTGGGGGTTCTCTGTTCCCGTACTGAGGATCGAGGGGGGTGTTCTGTTGATGTAATGTATTGAGGGAGCTCTGAACCGCCCCTGGGGGTTCTCTGTTCCCGTACTGAGGATCGAGGGGGGTGTTCTGTCGATGTAATATATTGAGCGAGCTCTGTACTGCCCCTGGGGGTTCTCTGTTCCCGTACTGAGGATCGAGGGGGGGTGTTCTGTTGATGTAATATATTGAGCGAGCTCTGTACCGCCCCTGGGGGTACTCTGTTCCTGTACTGAGGATCGAGGGGGGTGTTCTGTTGATGTAATGTATTGAGGGAGCTCTGTACCGCCCCTGGGGACTCTCTGTTCCCGTACTGAGGATCGAGGGGTGTGTTCTGTTGATGTAATGTATTGAGGGAGCTCTGTACCGCCCCTGGGGGTTCTCTGTTCCCGTACTGAGAATCGAGGGGGTGTTCTGTTGATGTAATGTATTGAGGGAGCTCTGTACCGCCCCAGGGGGTTCTCTGTTCCTGTACTGAGGATCGAGGGGGAGGGGGTTCTGTTGATGTAATGTATTGAGGGAGCTCTGTACCGCCCCTGGGGGTTCTTTGTTCCCGTACTGACGAACGAGGGGGGTGTTCTGTTGATATAATCTATTGAGGGAGCTCTGTACTGCCCCTGGGGACTCTCTGTTCCCGTACTGAGGATCGAGGGGGGTGTTCTGTTGATGTAATGTATTGAGGGAGCTCTGTACTGCCCCTGGGGGTTCTCTGTTCCCGTACTGAGGATCGAGGGGGTGTTCTGTTGATGTAATGTATTGAGGGAGCTCTGTACTGCCCCTGGGGGTTCTCTGTTCCCGTACTGAGGATCGAGGGGGGTGTTCTGTTGATGTAATGTATTGAGGGAGCTCTGTACCGCCCCTGGGGGTTCTCTGTTCCCGTACTGAGGATCGAGGGGGAGGGGGTTCTGTTGATGTAATGTATTGTGGGAGCTCTGTACCGCCCCAGGGGGTTCTCTGTTCCCGTACTGAGGATCGAGGGGGGTGTTCTGTTGATGTAATGTATTGAGGGAGCTCTGAACCGCCCCTGGGGGTTCTCTGTTCCCGTACTGAGGATCGAGGGGGGTGTTCTGTTGATGTAATGTATTGAGGGAGCTCTGAACCGCCCCTGGGGGTTCTCTGTTCCCGTACTGAGGATCGAGGGGGGTGTTCTGTTGATGTAATGTATTGAGGGAGCTCTGAACCGCCCCTGGGGGTTCTCTGTTCCCGTACTGAGGATCGAGGGGGGTTTCCCGGTCAGCCTATTGACGGAGCTGAGTACTGGAAAGGGTGAGTGGTCCTAACGGGGTACTTTTTCTTACCCCCACACACAACCCCGGGACAGGTCGAGGGAGTTTCAAACAGAAGACGAGTTGCGCCAGGCTGCCAACGACTTCCTGGAGAAGGTGGACGACCCAAAGCTCGAGAAGTCGGAGGTAACCGGAGGAGGGCGGGAGAGAGGGGGAGAGGGGCGGGGGAGCGGGCACGAGCGGCACAGGGAGGGAGCAGGAGGAGGAAGCGAGCCCTGGGAGGAGGGGGAGGAGGAGGGAGCCATGGGCCTACCTGATGTGACCTTCCCTCCCTCTCCTATCTCGCCTGCCAGTTCTTGCGGTTCGTCCGGCAGATTGGGGACGGGGAGGTGTCTTTCGGGGATGCTGCAGCCAGTCAGGTAAGAGCTCCGCACGCCTCTCCCCCCCCCCCCCCCCGACCCCTGGCGGCTCCCCGACCCGCCCACGTCCTCTGCCGGCCGGCTGTCCCAACGGGCGCGAGGGTTAAATTGGCGAAACGGATCTTCTTTCGACCAGACCCCCCCCCCCCCCTCAAATTGATATTTTATTGTCTCACGCTAACAGTCTTGGTGAAAAGCTCACTGGGGGGGGGGGGGGCGGAATATAAACGGCGCAACCCGCCAAGGCCGCAGGCGTAGCGAGATCAGATTAAAAATTGAGCAGCGAAAGAGAGAGAAAGGAATATAAAGGGGGAAGCGCCAAACGTGCACAGCAGAGGGGCACCAAAACGAAAAGACCTCAGTCCCCGTCCCCCCCACCCCCGTAAGGAAATCCAGTGCCGGGCCCCCGTATCCTCTCGAAGATGACCCCCCCGTCCTCGGAAAGTCTCCCCAAACGCAGAGCCGGCCCTCTCAGCCGCAGACCGTACCTGGGCACAGGGCCCCTCTTCCACAGTTGCAGGACTGGCTTCTCAGCTATCGCCGTCCCGGGCAACGCTGCCGCTTAACGTTATTGGCTGAAGGTAGGGAGCCTGCGGGGGGGGGGGGGGGGGGGGGGCTCCAAGAGTGGCCCCCCCCCCCCAAAGGAGCCTCCGAGAGGCAGTGAAAAAAATACCTTTCAGGCAGGCGTCGTGACCAGAACGGACGGGACCACAGTTTGAGACCGTCCGAGTCTGTATCCAGGGTTGACCAAACAACCCTATAGACCCTTTGAACTCTCACCCCGGACCTCCTCTGCCAGTTCGACGCCCAATACCTGCCACCTGACTGCCACATTGTCCTGTTCATTATTTACTGTAATGCCTGTCCTGTTCTGTGCACTTCACGCAGTCCTGGGTGGGTCTGTAGCCCAGTGCAGCTTTTGACACCACGGTCACCACGGACACCACCATGTGACACCACGGTCCTGAACAACGTTGTCTCGTTTTCACTGTGTACTTACCAGCAGCTACGGCCGAGATGACAATAAAAGTGACTCGACTCGACCTTAACACCTGCAGTGTCATGTAGGATCTGATAAAAATAGGATACCGCGCTGCAAGAAACAGGATTGAGTTTATTTATTGCCTCCAGGGATTCCATGTTTGTCTAAAACCTCGAAGTTAGGTATAACCATAGAGCCAGAGAACACTTGGGCACAGTACAGGCCCTTCAACCCTCCATGTTGTGCCGACCCATATAATCCTTAAAAAAAAAAGTACTAAACCCACACTACCCCATAACCCTCCATTTTTCTTTCATCCACGTGCCTGTCCGAGAGGCTCTAAAATACCCCTGATGTTTTAGCCTCCACCACCATCCCTGGCAAGTCATTCCAGGCACCCACAACCCTCTGTGTAATAAAACTTACCCCTGATGTCTCCCCCAAACTCCCCTCCCTTAATTCTGTACCAATGCCCTCTGGTGTTTGCTGTTGGTGCCCTGGGAAACAGGTGCTGACTATCCACCCTATCTATGCCTCTCGTAATCTTGTAGACCTCTATCAATTCCCCTCTCACTCCTTCTACGCGCCAAAGAGAAAAGTCCCAGCTCTGCTAACCTTGCTTCATATGACTTGTTCTCCAATCCAGGCAACATCATGGTAAATCTCCTCTGCACCCTCTCCATGACTTCCACATCCTTCCTATAATTAGGTGACCAGAACTGAACACCATACTCCCAGTGCGGTCTCACTAGAGATTAGTAGAGTTGCAACATGACCTCTCTACTCTTGAACTCAATCCCCCTGTTAATGAAGCCTAGCATCTCATAGGCCTTCTTAAATACCCTATCAACCTGCGCAGCGACCTTGAGGGATGTATGGATTTGAACCCCAAGGGCCCTCTGTTCATTCATGCTCTTAAGTAACTGACCATTAATCCTGTACTCAGTCTTCTGGTTTGTCCTTCCAAAATGCATCACCTCACACTTGTCCGGATTGAACTCCATCTGCCATCTTTCTGCCCAACTCTGCAGTCTGTCTATATCCTCTTGTAACATTTGACATTCTGCAGCGCCAAGGAAGAGAGGGAGAAGGGAGTGGGGAGGGAAAGAGGGAGGGAGAGAGCAAGGGAGAACGAGAGCGTGAGGGAAGGGGGACAGACAGAGAGGGAGAGAGTAGTGAGTGGGTGGGAAACAGGGAAAGACAGTGAGGCAGGGAGGGGAGGGGCAGAAGGGCAAGAGGTAGGGAGCAGAGGGAAAGAAGACTGACCTGCTGAGTTTCCCCAGTGTATAACGGCTACACTAATTACCCTTCAGAAGCAGATAGTTAAATAAACGTGGCCTACAGCAGTTACTGTCACCAAACAGTCTACAGAGACTCATTGAATAAACGTGGGTACAACAATAATTATGGACAGCATCCTACAAGCTCTAATTAAATAAATGTGGCTACAACAATAATTACTGTCACCAATCAGTGTACAGGATCTAATTAAATAAACATGGGTACAACAATAATTACTGTCACCAAGCAGTGTACAGGATCTAATTAAATAAACGTGGGTACAATAATAATTACTGTCACAAAGCAGTGTACAGGATCTAATTAAATAAACGTGGGTACAACAATAATCACTGTCACCAAGCAGTGTACAGGATCCAATTAAATAAACGTGGGTACAACAATAATTACTGTCACCAATCAGTGTACAGTATCTAATTAAATAAACATGGGTACAACAATAATTACTGTCACCAAGAAGTGTACAGGATCTAATTAAATAAACGTGGGTACAACAATAATTACTGTCACCAAGCAGTGTACAGGATCTAATTAAATAAACGTGGGTACAACAATAATTACTGTCACCAAGCAGTGTACAGGATCTAATTAAATAAACGTGGGTACAACAATAATTACTGTCACCAAGCTGAGTACAGGATCTAATGAAATAAACGTGGGTACAACAATAATTACTGTCACCAAGCAGTGTACAGGATCTAATTAAATAAACGTGGGTACAACAATAATTACTGTCACCAATCAGTGTACAGGATCTAATTAAATAAACGTGGGTACAACAATAATTACTGTCACCAAGCAGTGTACAGGATCTAATTAAGTAAACGTGGGTACAACAATAATTACTGTCACCAAGCTGTGTACAGCATCTAATTGAATAATCATGGGTACAACAATACTTACTGTCACCAAGCAGTGTACAGGATCTAATTAAGTAAACGTGGGTACAATAATAATTACTGTCACCAATCAGTGTACAGGATCTAATTAAATAAACGTGGGTACAATAATAATTACTGTCACCAATCAGTGTACAGCATCTAATTAAATAAATGTGGGTACAACAATAATTACTGTCACGAAATAGTGCACAGGATCTAATTAACTAAACGTGGGTACAACAGTAATTACTGTCACCAAGCAGTGTACAGGATCTAATTAAATAAACGTGGGTACAATAATAATCACTGTCACCAGTGTACAGGATCTAATTAAATTAACGAGGGTACAACAATAATTACTGTCACCAAGCAGTGTACAGGATCTAATTAAATAAACGTGGGTACAACAGTGATTACTGTCACCAAGCAGTGTACAGGATCTAATTAAATAAACGTGCGTACAACAATAATTACTGTCACCAAGCAGTGTACAGGATCCAGTTAAATAAACGTGGCTACAACAATAATTACTGTCACCAGTGTACAAGATCTAATCAAATAAACGTGGGTACAACAATAATCACTGTCACCAAGCAGTGTACAGGATCTAATTAAATAAACATGGCTACAACAATAATTACGGACACCAAGCAGTGTACAGGATCTAATTAAGTAAACGTGGGTACAACAATAATTACTGTCACCAAGCAGTGTACAGGATCTAATTAAATATACGTGGGTACAACAGTAATTACTGTCACCAAGCAGTGAACAGGATCTAATTAAGTAAACGTGGGTACAACAGTAATTACTGTCACCAAGCAGTGTATAGGATCTAATTAAATAAACGTGGGTACAACAATAATTACTGTCACCAATCAGTGTACAGGATCTAATTAAATAAACGTTGGTACAACAATAATCACTGTCACAAAGCAGTGTACAGGATCTAATTAAATAAACGTGGCCACAACAATAGTTACTGACACCAAGCAGTATACAGGATCTAATTAAATAAACGTGCATACAACAATAATTACTGACACCAAGCATTGTACAGGATCCAGTTAAATAAACGTGGGTACAACAATAATCACTGTCACCAAGCAGTGTACAGGATCTAATTATATAAACGTTGGTACAACAATAATCACTGTCACCAAGCAGTGTGCAGGATTCAGTTAAATAAACGTGTGTACAACAATAATTACTGTCACCAGTGTACAAGATCTAATCAAATAAACGTGGGTACAACAATAATCACTGTCACCAAGCAGTGTACAGGATCTAATTAAATAAACATGGCTACAACAATAATTACTGACACCAAGCAGTGTACAGGATCTAATTAAGTAAACGTGGGTACAACAATAATTACTGTCACCAAGCAGTGTACAGGATCTAATTAAATATACGTGGGTACAACAGTAATTACTGTCACCAAGCAGTGAACAGGATCTAATTAAGTAAACGTGGGTACAACAGTAATTACTGTCACCAAGCAGTGTATAGGATCTAATTAAATAAACGTGGGTACAACAATAATTACTGTCACCAATCAGTGTACAGGATCTAATTAAATAAACGTTGGTACAACAATAATCACTGTCACAAAGCAGTGTACAGGATCTAATTAAATAAACGTGGCCACAACAATAGTTACTGACACCAAGCAGTGTACAGGATCTAATTAAATAAACGTGCATACAACAATAATTACTGACACCAAGCATTGTACAGGATCCAGTTAAATAAACGTGGGTACAACAATAATCACTGTCACCAAACAGTGTACAGGATCTAATTATATAAACGTTGGTACAACAATAATCACTGTCACCAAGCAGTGTACAGGATTCAGTTAAATAAACGTGTGTACAACAATAATTACTGTCACCAAGCAGTGTACAAGATCTAATTAAATAAACGTGGCCACAACAATAATTACTGTCACCAAGCAGTGTACAGGATCTAATTAAGTAAACGTGGGTACAACAATAATTACTGTCACCAAGCAGTGTACAGGATCCAGTTAAATAAACGTGGGTACAATAATAATTACTGTCACCAAGCAGTGTACAGGATCTAATTAAATAAACGTGGGAACAACAATAATTACTGTCAGCAGTGTACAGGATCTAATTAAATAAACGTGGGTACAACAGTGATTACTGTCACCAAGCAGTGTACAGGATCTAATTAAATAAACGTGCGTACAACAATAATTACTGTCACCAAGCAGTGTACAGGATCCAGTAAAATAAACGTGGCTACAACAATAATTACTGTCACCAGTGTACAAGATCTAATTAAATAAACGTGGGTACAACAATAATCACTGTCACCAAGCAGTGTACAGGATCTAATTAAATAACCATGGGTACAACAATAATTACTGTCACGAAATAGTGCACATGATCTAATTAACTAAACGTGGGTACAACAGTAATTACTGTCACCAAGCAGTGTACAGGATCTAATTAAGTAAACGTGGGTACAACAATAATTACTGTCACCAAGCAGTGTACAGGATCTAATTAAATAAACGTGGGTACAACAATAATTACTGTCACCAAGCAGTGTACAGGATCTAATTAAATAAATGTGGGTACAACACTAATCTCTGTCACCAATCAGTGTACAGGATCTAATTAAATAAACGTGTGTACAACAATAATGACTGTCACCAATCAGTGTACAGGATCTAATTAAATAAACGTGGCTACAACAATAATCACTGTCACCAGTGTACAGGATCTAATTAAATAAATGTGGGTACAACAATAATTACTGTCACCAAGCAGAGTACAGGATCTAATTAAGTAAACGTGGGTACAACAATAATCACTGTCACCAAGCAATGTACACGATCTAATTAAATATACATATGTACAACAATAATTACTGTCACCAATCAGTGTACAGGATCTAATTAAATAAACGTGTGTACAACAATAATTACTGTCACCAAGCAGTGAATAGGATCTAATTAAATAAATGTGGGTACAACAATAATTACTGTCACCAAGCAGTGTACATGAACTAATTAAATAAACGTGGGTACAATGATAATTACTGTCACCAAGCAGTGAATAGGATCTAATTAAATAAATGTGGGTACAACAATAATTACTGTCACCAATCAGTGTACAGGTTCTAATTGAATAAACGTGGGTACAACAATAATTACTGACACCAAGCAGTGTACAAAATGCAATTAAATAAACGTGGGTACAACAATAATCACTGTCACCAATCAGTGTACAGGATCTAATTTTATATACATGGGTAGAACAATAATTACTGACACCAAGCAGTGCACAGGATCTAATTAATTAAACGTGGGTACAACAATAATTACTGTCACCAAGCAGTGTACAAGATCTAATTAAATAAACGTGGCCACAACAATAATTACTGTCACCAAGCAGTGTACAGGATCTAATTAAGTAAACGTGGGTACAACAATAATTACTGTCACCAAGCAGTGTACAGGATCCAGTTAAATAAACGTGGGTACAATAATAATTACTGTCACCAAGCAGTGTACAGGATCTAATTAAATAAACGTGGGAACAACAATAATTACTGTCAGCAGTGTACAGGATCTAATTAAATAAACGTGGGTACAACAGTGATTACTGTCACCAAGCAGTGTACAGGATCTAATTAAATAAACGTGCGTACAACAATAATTACTGTCACCAAGCAGTGTACAGGATCCAGTAAAATAAACGTGGCTACAACAATAATTACTGTCACCAGTGTACAAGATCTAATTAAATAAACGTGGGTACAACAATAATCACTGTCACCAAGCAGTGTTCAGGATCTAATTAAATAAACATGGGTACAACAATAATTACTGTCACGAAATAGTGCACATGATCTAATTAACTAAACGTGGGTACAACAGTAATTACTGTCACCAAGCAGTGTACAGGATCTAATTAAGTAAACGTGGGTACAACAATAATTACTGTCACCAAGCAGTGTACAGGATCTAATTAAATAAACGTGGGTACAACAATAATTACTGTCACCAAGCAGTGTACAGGATCTAATTAAATAAATGTGGGTACAACACTAATCTCTGTCACCAATCAGTGTACAGGATCTAATTAAATAAACGTGTGTACAACAATAATGACTGTCACCAATCAGTGTACAGGATCTAATTAAATAAACGTGGCTACAACAATAATCACTGTCACCAGTGTACAGGATCTAATTAAATAAATGTGGGTACAACAATAATTACTGTCACCAAGCAGAGTACAGGATCTAATTAAGTAAACGTGGGTACAACAATAATCACTGTCACCAAGCAATGTACACGATCTAATTAAATATACATATGTACAACAATAATTACTGTCACCAATCAGTGTACAGGATCTAATTAAATAAACGTGTCTACAACAATAATTACTGTCACCAAGCAGTGAATAGGATCTAATTAAATAAATGTGGGTACAACAATAATTACTGTCACCAAGCAGTGTACATGATCTAATTAAATAAACGTGGGTACAACAATAATTACTGTCACCAAGCAGTGAATAGGATCTAATTAAATAAATGTGGGTACAACAATAATTACTGTCACCAATCAGTGTACAGGTTCTAATTGAATAAACGTGGGTACAACAATAATTACTGACACCAAGCAGTGTACAAAATGCAATTAAATAAACGTGGGTACAACAATAATCACTGTCACCAATCACTGTACAGGATCTAATTAAATAAACGTGTGTACAACAATAATTACTGTCACCAAGCAGTGAATAGGATCTAATTAAATAAATGTGGGTACAACAATAATTACTGTCACCAAGCAGTGTACATGATCTAATTAAATAAACGTGGGTACAACAATAATTACTGTCACCAAGCAGTGAATAGGATCTAATTAAATAAATGTGGGTACAACAATAATTACTGTCACCAATCAGTGTACAGGTTCTAATTGAATAAACGTGGGTACAACAATAATTACTGACACCAAGCAGTGTACAAAATGCAATTAAATAAACGTGGGTACAACAATAATCACTGTCACCAATCAGTGTACAGGATCTAATTTTATATACATGGGTAGAACAATAATTACTGACACCAAGCAGTGCACAGGATCTAATTAATTAAACGTGGGTACAACAATAATTACTGTCATCAGGCAGTGTACGGGATCTAAGTCAATAAACGTGGGTACAACAATAATTACTGTCACCATGCAGTGTACAGGATCTAATTAAATATACGTGTGTACAACAATAATCAATGTCACCAAGCAGTGTACAGGATCTAATTAAATAAACGTGGGTACAACAATAATTACTGTCGCCAAGCTGTGTACAGGATCTAATTAAATAAACGTGGGTACATCATTAATTACTGTCACCAATCAGTGTACAGGATCCAATTAAATAAACATGGTACAACAATAATCACTGTCACCAAGTAGTGTACAGGATCTAATTAAATAAACGTGGCCACAACAATAATTACTGTCACCAAGCAGTGTACAGGATCTAATTAAGTAAACGTGGGTACAACAATAATTACTGTCACCAAGCAGTGTACAGGATCCAGTTAAATAAACGTGGGTACAATAATAATTACTGTCACCAAGCAGTGTACAGGATCTAATTAAATAAACGTGGGTACAATAATAATCACTGTCACCAGTGTACAGGATCTAATTAAATAAACGAGGGTACAACAATAATTACTGTCACCAAGCAGTGTACAGGATCTAATTAAATAAACGTGGGTACAACAGTGATTACTGTCACCAAGCAGTGTACAGGATCTAATTAAATAAACGTGCGTACAACAATAATTACTGTCACCAAGCAGTGTACAGGATCCAGTTAAATAAACGTGGCTACAACAATAATTACTGACACCAGTGTACAATATCTAATTAAATAAACATGGGTACAACAATAATCACTGTCACCAAGCAGTGTACAGGATCTAATTAAATAAACATGGGTACAACAATAATTACTGACACCAAGCAGTGTACAGGATCTAATTAAATAAATGTGGGTACAACAATAATTACTGTCACCAAGCAGTGTACAGGATCTAATTAAATAAATGTGGGTACAACACTACTCTCTGTCACCAATCAGTGTACAGGATCTAATTAAATAAACGTGTGTACAACAATAATGACTGTCACCAATCAGTGTACAGGATCTAATTAAATAAAAGTGTGTACAACAATAATTACTATCACCAAGCAGTGTACAGGATCCAGTTAAATAAACGTGGCTACAACAATAATCACTGTCACCAGTGTACAGGATCTAATTAAATAAATGTGGGTACAACAATAATTACTGTCACCAAGCAGAGTACAGGATCTAATTAAGTAAACGTGGGTACAACAATAATCACTGTCACCAAGCAATGTACAGGATCTAATTAAATATACATATGTACAACAATAATTACTGTCACCAATCAGTGTACAGGATCTAATTAAATAAACGTGTGTACAACAATAATTACTGTCACCAAGCAGTGAATAGGATCTAATTAAATAAATGTGGGTACAACAATAATTACTGTCACCAAGCAGTGTACATGATCTAATTAAATAAACGTGGGTACAACAATAATTACTGTCACCAATCAGTGTACAGGTTCTAATTGAATAAACGTGGGTACAACAATAATTACTGACACCAAGCAGTGTACAAAATGCAATTAAATAAACGTGGGTACAACAATAATCACTGTCACCAATCAGTGTACAGGATCTAATTTTATATACATGGGTAGAACAATAATTACTGACACCAAGCAGTGCACAGGATCTAATTAATTAAACATGGGTACAACAATAATTACTGTCATCAGGCAGTGTACGGGATCTAAGTCAATAAACGTGGGTACAACAATAATCACTGTCACCAATCAGTGTACAGGATCTAATTTTATATACATGGGTAGAACAATAATTACTGACACCAAGCAGTGCACAGGATCTAATTAATTAAACGTGGGTACAACAATAATTACTGTCATCAGGCAGTGTACGGGATCTAAGTCAATAAACGTGGGTACAACAATAATTACTGTCACCATGCACTGTACAGGATCTAATTAAATATACGTGGGTACAACAATAATCGATGTCACCAAGCAGTGTACAGGATCTAATTAAATAAACGTGGGTACAACAATAATTACTGTCGCCAAGCTGTGTACAGGATCTAATTAAATAAACGTGGGTACATCATTAATTACTGTCACCAATCAGTGTACAGGATCTAATTAAATAAACGAGGGTACAACAATAATTACTGTCACCAAGCAGTGTACAGGATCTAATTAAATAAACGTGGGTACAACAGTGATTACTGTCACCAAGCAGTGTACAGGATCTAATTAAATAAACGTGCGTACAACAATAATTACTGTCACCAAGCAGTGTACAGGATCCAGTAAAATAAACGTGGCTACAACAATAATTACTGTCACCAGTGTACAAGATCTAATTAAATAAACGTGGGTACAACAATAATCACTGTCACCAAGCAGTGTACAGGATCTAATTAAATAAACATGGGTATAACAATAATTACTGTCACGAAATAGTGCACAGGATCTAATTAACTAAACGTGGGTACAACAGTAATTACTGTCACCAAGCAGTGTACAGGATCTAATTAAGTAAACGTGGGTACAACAATAATTACTGTCACCAAGCAGTGTACAGGATCTAATTAAATAAATGTGCGTACAACAATAATTACTGTCACCAAGCAGTGTACAGGATCTAATTAAATAAATGTGGGTACAACACTAATCTCTGTCACCAATCAGTGTACAGGATCTAATTAAATAAACGTGTGTACAACAATAATGACTGTCACCAATCAGTGTACAGGATCTAATTAAATAAAAGTGTGTACAACAATAATTACTATCACCAAGCAGTGTACAGGATCCAGTTAAATAAACGTGGCTACAACAATAATCACTGTCACCAGTGTACAGGATCTAATTAAATAAATGTGGGTACAACAATAATTACTGTCACCAAGCAGAGTACAGGATCTAATTAAGTAAACGTGGGTACAACAATAATCACTGTCACCAAGCAATGTACAGGATCTAATTAAATATACATATGTACAACAATAATTACTGTCACCAATCAGTGTACAGGATCTAATTAAATAAACGTGTGTACAACAATAATTACTGTCACCAAGCAGTGAATAGGATCTAATTAAATAAATGTGGGTACAACAATAATTACTGTCACCAAGCAGTGTACATGATCTAATTAAATAAACGTGGGTACAACAATAATTACTGTCACCAATCAGTGTACAGGTTCTAATTGAATAAACGTGGGTACAACAATAATTACTGACACCAAGCAGTGTACAAAATGCAATTAAATAAACGTGGGTACAACAATAATCACTGTCACCAATCAGTGTACAGGATCTAATTTTATATACATGGGTAGAACAATAATTACTGACACCAAGCAGTGCACAGGATCTAATTAATTAAACGTGGGTACAACAATAATTACTGTCATCAGGCAGTGTACGGGATCTAAGTCAATAAACGTGGGTACAACAATAATTACTGTCACCATGCAGTGTACAGGATCTAATTAAATATACGTGGGTACAACAATAATCGATGTCACCAAGCAGTGTACAGGATCTAATTAAATAAACGTGGGTACAACAATAATTACTGTCGCCAAGCTGTGTACAGGATCTAATTAAATAAACGTGGGTACATCATTAATTACTGTCACCAATCAGTGTACAGGATCCAATTAAATAAACATGGTACAACAATAATCACTGTCACCAAGTAGTGTACAGGATCTAATTAAATAAACGTGGCCACAACAATAATTACTGTCACCAAGCAGTGTACAGGATCTAATTAAGTAAACGTGGGTACAACAATAATTACTGTCACCAAGCAGTGTACAGGATCCAGTTAAATAAACGTGGGTACAATAATAATTACTGTCACCAAGCAGTGTACAGGATCTAATTAAATAAACGTGGGTACAATAATAATCACTGTCACCAGTGTACAGGATCTAATTAAATAAACGAGGGTACAACAATAATTACTCTCACCAAGCAGTGTACAGGATCTAATTAAATAAACGTGGGTACAACAGTGATTACTGTCACCAAGCAGTGTACAGGATCTAATTAAATAAACGTGCGTACAGCAATAATTACTGTCACCAAGCAGTGTACAGGATCCAGTTAAATAAACGTGGGAACAACAATAATTACTGTCAGCAGTGTACAGGATCTAATTAAATAAACGTGGGTACAACAGTGATTACTGTCACCAAGCAGTGTACAGGATCTAGTTAAATAAACGTGCGTACAACAATAATTACTGTCACCAAGCAGTGTACAGGATCCAGTAAAATAAACGTGGCTACAACAATAATTACTGTCACCAGTGTACAAGATCTAATTAAATAAACGTGGGTACAACAATAATCACTGTCACCAAGCAGTGTACAGGATCTAATTAAATAAACATGGGTACAACAATAATTACTGTCACGAAATAGTGCACATGATCTAATTAACTAAACGTGGGTACAACAGTAATTACTGTCACCAAGCAGTGTACAGGATCTAATTAAGTAAACGTGGGTACAACAATAATTACTGTCACCAAGCAGTGTACAGGATCTAATTAAATAAACGTGGGTACAACAATAATTACTGTCACCAAGCAGTGTACAGGATCTAATTAAATAAATGTGGGTACAACACTAATCTCTGTCACCAATCAGTGTACAGGATCTAATTAAATAAACGTGTGTACAACAATAATGACTGTCACCAATCAGTGTACAGGATCTAATTAAATAAACGTGGCTACAACAATAATCACTGTCACCAGTGTACAGGATCTAATTAAATAAATGTGGGTACAACAATAATTACTGTCACCAAGCAGAGTACAGGATCTAATTAAGTAAACGTGGGTACAACAATAATCACTGTCACCAAGCAATGTACACGATCTAATTAAATATACATATGTACAACAATAATTACTGTCACCAATCAGTGTACAGGATCTAATTAAATAAACGTGTGTACAACAATAATTACTGTCACCAAGCAGTGAATAGGATCTAATTAAATAAATGTGGGTACAACAATAATTACTGTCACCAAGCAGTGTACATGATCTAATTAAATAAACGTGGGTACAATGATAATTACTGTAACCAAGCAGTGTACAGGATCTAATTAAGTAAACGTGGGTAAAACAATAATTACTGTCACCAATCAGTGTACAGGTTCTAATTGAATAAACGTGGGTACAACAATAATCACTGTTACCAAGCAGTGTACAGGATCTAATTAAATAAACATGGGTACAACAATAATTACTGTCACCAAGCAGTATACAGGATCTAATGAAATAAACGTGGGTACAACAATAATCACTGTCACCAAGCAGTGTACAAAATCCAATTAAATAAATGTGGGTACAACAATAATCACAGTCACCAGTGTACAGGATCTAATTAAATAAACGTGGGTACAACAATAATTACTATCACCAAGTAGTGTACAGGATCTAATTAAATAAACATGATTACAACAATAATTACTGTCTCCAAGCAGTGTACAGGATCTAATTAAATAAATGTGGGTACAACAATAATTACTGTCACCATGCTGTGTACAGGATCTAATTAAATATGTGTCTACAACAATAATTACTGTCACCAAGAGGTGAATGGGATCTAATTCAATAAACGTGTGTACAACAATAATTACTGTCACCAAGCAGTGAATAGGATCTAATTAAATAAACGTGGGTACAACAATAATTACTGTCACGAAGCTGTGTACAGGATCTAATTCAATAAACGTGTGTACAACAATAATTACTGTCACCAAGCAGTGTACACGATCTAATTAAATAAACGTGGGTACAACAATAATCACTGTCACCAAGCAGTGTACAGGATCTAATTAAATAAACGTGGGTACAACAATAATTACTGTCACCAAGCAGTATACAGGATCTAATTAAATAAACGTGGGTACAACAATAATCACTGTCACCAAGCAGTGTACAAAATCCAATTAAATAAATGTGGGTACAACAATAATCACAGTCACCAGTGTACAGCATCTAATTAAATATACATGGGTACGACAATAATTACTGTCAAGAAGCACTGTACAGGATCTAGTTAAATAAACGTGGGTACAACATTAATTACTGTCACCAAGCAGTATACAGGATCTAATTAAATAAATGTACGTACAACAATAATTACTGTCACGAAGCTGTGTACAGGATCTAATTAAATAAATGGTGGTACAACAATAATCACTGTCACCAATCAGTGCACAAGATCCAATTAAATAAATGTGGGTACAACAATAATCACAGTCACCAGCGTACAGCATCTAATTAAATAAACATGGGTAGAACAATAATTACTGACACCAAGCAGTGCACAGGATCTAATTAATTAAACGTGGGTACAACAATAATTACTGTCATCAGGCAGTGTACGGGATCTAAGTCAATGAACGTGGGTACAACAATAATTCCTGTCACCAAGCAGTGTACAGGATCTAATTAAATAAACGTGGGTACAACAATAATTACTATCACCAAGCAGTGTACAGGATGTAATTGAATAAACGTAGGTACAACAAGAATCACTGTCACCAATCAGTGTACAGGATCTAATTAAATAAACGTGGGTACAACAATAATTACTCTTACCAAGCAGTGTACAGGATCTAATTAAATAAAAGTGTCTACAACAATAATTACTGTCACCAAGCGGTGAATGGGATCTAATTCAATAAACGTGTGTACATCAATAATTACTGTCACCAAGCAGTGAATAGGATCTAATTGAATAAACGTGGGTACAACAATAATTACTGTCACGAAGCTGTGTACACAATCTAATTCAATAAACGTGTGTACAACAATAATTACTGTCACCAAGCAGTGTACAGGATCTAATTAAATAAACGTGGGTACAACAATAATCACTGTCACCAAGCAGTGTACAGCATCTAATTAAATATACATGGGTAGAATAATAATTACTGACACCAAGCAGTGCACAGGATCTAATTAATTAAACGTGGGTACAACAATAATTACTGTCATCAGGCAGTGTACGGGATCTAAGTCAATAAACGTGGGTACAACAATAATTCCTGTCACCAAGCAGTGTACAGGATCTAATTAAATATACGTGGGTACAACAATAATCGATGTCACCAAGCAGTGTAGTGGATCTAATTAAATAAACGTGGGTACAACAATAATTACTGTCACCAAGCTGTGTACAGGATCTAATTAAATAAACGTGGGTACAACATTAATTACTGTCACCAAGCAGTGTACAGGATCTAATTAAATAAACGTGGGTACAGCAATAATTACTGTCACTAAGCAGTGTACAGGATCTAATTGAATAAACGTAGGTACAACAAGAATCACTGTCACCAATCAGTGTACAGGATCTAATTAAATAAACTTGGGTACAACAATAATTACTGTCACCAAGCAGTGTACAGGATCCAATTAAATAAAAGTGTGTACAACAATAATTACTGTCACCAAGCGGTGAATAGGATCTAATTAAATAAACGTGTGTACAACAATAATTACTGTCACCAAGCAGTGTACAGGATCTAATTAAATAAACGTGGGTACAACAATAATCACTGTCACCAAGCAGTGTACAGGATCTAATTAAATAAACGTGGGTACAACAATAATTACTGTCACCAAGCAGTATACAGGATCTAATTAAATAAACGTGGGTACAACAATAATCACTGTCACCAAGCAGTGTACAAAATCCAATTAAATAAATGTGGGTACAACAATAATCACAGTCACCAGTGTACAGCATCTAATTAAATATACATGGGTAGAACAATAATTACTGACACCAAGCTGTGTACAGGATCTAATTAAATAAACGTGGGTACAACATTAATTACTGTCACCAAGCAGTGTACAGGATCTAATTAAATAAACGTGGGTACAACAATAATTACTGTCACCAAGCAGTGTACAGGATCTAATTAAATAAAAGTGTGTACAACAATAATTACTGTCACCAAGCGGTGAATAGGATCTAATTAAATAAACGTGTGTACAACAATAATTACTGACACCAAGCAGTGTACAGGATCTAATTAAATAAACGTGGGTACAACAATAATTACTGTCACCAAGCAGTGTACAGGATCTAATTAAATAAAAGTGTGTACAACAATAATTACTGTCACCAAGCGGTGAATAGGATCTAATTAAATAAACGTGTGTACAACAATAATTACTGTCACCAAGCAGTGTACAGGATCTAATTAAATAAACGTGGGTACAACAATAATCACTGTCACCAAGCAGTGTACAGGATCTAATTAAATAAACGTGGGTATAACAATAATTACTGTCACCAAGCAGTATACAGGATCCAATTAAATAAATGTGGGTACAACAATAATCACAGTCACCAGTGTACAGCATCTAATTAAATATACATGGGTAGAACAATAATTACTGACACCAAGCAGTGCACAGGATCTAATTAATTAAACGTGGGTACAACAATAATTACTGTCATCAGGCAGTGTACGGGATCTAAGTCAATAAACGTGGGTACAACAATAATTCCTGTCACCAAGCAGTGTACAGGATCTAATTAAATATACGTGGGTACAACATTAATTACTGTCACCAAGCAGTGTACAGGATCTAATTAAATAAACGTGGGTACAACAATAATTACTGTCACGAAGCTGTGTACAGGATCCAATTCAATAAACGTGTGTAGAACAATAATTACTGTCACCAAGCAGTGTACAGGATCTAATTAAATAAACGTGGGTACAACAATAATCACTGTCACCAAGCAGTGTACAGGATCTAATTAAATAAACGTGGGTACAACAATAATTACTGTCACGAAGCTGTGTACAGGATCTAATTCAATAAACGTGTGTACAACAATAATTACTGTCACCAAGCAGTGTACACGATCTAATTAAATAAACGTGGGTACAACAATAATCACTGTCACCAAGCAGTGTACAGGATCTAATTAAATAAACGTGGGTACAACAATAATTACTGTCACCAAGCAGTATACAGGATCTAATTAAATAAACGTGGGTACAACAATAATCACTGTCACCAAGCAGTGTACAAAATCCAATTAAATAAATGTGGGTACAACAATAATCACAGTCACCAGTGTACAGCATCTAATTAAATATACATGGGTACGACAATAATTACTGTCAAGAAGCACTGTACAGGATCTAGTTAAATAAACGTGGGTACAACATTAATTACTGTCACCAAGCAGTATACAGGATCTAATTAAATAAATGTACGTACAACAATAATTACTGTCACGAAGCTGTGTACAGGATCTAATTAAATAAATGGTGGTACAACAATAATCACTGTCACCAATCAGTGCACAAGATCCAATTAAATAAATGTGGGTACAACAATAATCACAGTCACCAGCGTACAGCATCTAATTAAATAAACATGGGTAGAACAATAATTACTGACACCAAGCAGTGCACAGGATCTAATTAATTAAACGTGGGTACAACAATAATTACTGTCATCAGGCAGTGTACGGGATCTAAGTCAATGAACGTGGGTACAACAATAATTCCTGTCACCAAGCAGTGTACAGGATCTAATTAAATAAACGTGGGTACAACAATAATTACTATCACCAAGCAGTGTACAGGATGTAATTGAATAAACGTAGGTACAACAAGAATCACTGTCACCAATCAGTGTACAGGATCTAATTAAATAAACGTGGGTACAACAATAATTACTCTTACCAAGCAGTGTACAGGATCTAATTAAATAAAAGTGTCTACAACAATAATTACTGTCACCAAGCGGTGAATGGGATCTAATTCAATAAACGTGTGTACATCAATAATTACTGTCACCAAGCAGTGAATAGGATCTAATTGAATAAACGTGGGTACAACAATAATTACTGTCACGAAGCTGTGTACACAATCTAATTCAATAAACGTGTGTACAACAATAATTACTGTCACCAAGCAGTGTACAGGATCTAATTAAATAAACGTGGGTACAACAATAATCACTGTCACCAAGCAGTGTACAGCATCTAATTAAATATACATGGGTAGAATAATAATTACTGACACCAAGCAGTGCACAGGATCTAATTAATTAAACGTGGGTACAACAATAATTACTGTCATCAGGCAGTGTACGGGATCTAAGTCAATAAACGTGGGTACAACAATAATTCCTGTCACCAAGCAGTGTACAGGATCTAATTAAATATACGTGGGTACAACAATAATCGATGTCACCAAGCAGTGTAGTGGATCTAATTAAATAAACGTGGGTACAACAATAATTACTGTCACCAAGCTGTGTACAGGATCTAATTAAATAAACGTGGGTACAACATTAATTACTGTCACCAAGCAGTGTACAGGATCTAATTAAATAAACGTGGGTACAGCAATAATTACTGTCACTAAGCAGTGTACAGGATCTAATTGAATAAACGTAGGTACAACAAGAATCACTGTCACCAATCAGTGTACAGGATCTAATTAAATAAACTTGGGTACAACAATAATTACTGTCACCAAGCAGTGTACAGGATCCAATTAAATAAAAGTGTGTACAACAATAATTACTGTCACCAAGCGGTGAATAGGATCTAATTAAATAAACGTGTGTACAACAATAATTACTGTCACCAAGCAGTGTACAGGATCTAATTAAATAAACGTGGGTACAACAATAATCACTGTCACCAAGCAGTGTACAGGATCTAATTAAATAAACGTGGGTACAACAATAATTACTGTCACCAAGCAGTATACAGGATCTAATTAAATAAACGTGGGTACAACAATAATCACTGTCACCAAGCAGTGTACAAAATCCAATTAAATAAATGTGGGTACAACAATAATCACAGTCACCAGTGTACAGCATCTAATTAAATATACATGGGTAGAACAATAATTACTGACACCAAGCTGTGTACAGGATCTAATTAAATAAACGTGGGTACAACATTAATTACTGTCACCAAGCAGTGTACAGGATCTAATTAAATAAACGTGGGTACAACAATAATTACTGTCACCAAGCAGTGTACAGGATCTAATTAAATAAAAGTGTGTACAACAATAATTACTGTCACCAAGCGGTGAATAGGATCTAATTAAATAAACGTGTGTACAACAATAATTACTGACACCAAGCAGTGTACAGTATCTAATTAAATAAACGTGGGTACAACAATAATTACTGTCACCAAGCAGTGTACAGGATCTAATTAAATAAAAGTGTGTACAACAATAATTACTGTCACCAAGCGGTGAATAGGATCTAATTAAATAAACGTGTGTACAACAATAATTACTGTCACCAAGCAGTGTACAGGATCTAATTAAATAAACGTGGGTACAACAATAATCACTGTCACCAAGCAGTGTACAGGATCTAATTAAATAAACGTGGGTATAACAATAATTACTGTCACCAAGCAGTATACAGGATCCAATTAAATAAATGTGGGTACAACAATAATCACAGTCACCAGTGTACAGCATCTAATTAAATATACATGGGTAGAACAATAATTACTGACACCAAGCAGTGCACAGGATCTAATTAATTAAACGTGGGTACAACAATAATTACTGTCATCAGGCAGTGTACGGGATCTAAGTCAATAAACGTGGGTACAACAATAATTCCTGTCACCAAGCAGTGTACAGGATCTAATTAAATATACGTGGGTACAACATTAATTACTGTCACCAAGCAGTGTACAGGATCTAATTAAATAAACGTGGGTACAACAATAATTACTGTCACGAAGCTGTGTACAGGATCCAATTCAATAAACGTGTGTAGAACAATAATTACTGTCACCAAGCAGTGTACAGGATCTAATTAAATAAACGTGGGTACAACAATAATCACTGTCACCATGCAGTGTACAGGATCTAATTAAATAAACGTGGGTACAACAATAATTACTGTCACCAAGCAGTATACACGATCTAATTAAATAAACGTGGGTACAACAATAATCACTGTCACCAAGCGGTGTACAAAATCCAATTAAATAAATGTGGGTACAACAATAATCACAGTCACCAGTGTACAGCATCTAATTAAATATACATGGGTAGAACAATAATTACTGACACCAAGCAGTGCACAGGATCTAATTAATTAATCGTGGGTACAACAATAATTACTGTCATCAGGCAGTGTACGGGATCTAAGTCAATAAACGTGGGTACAACAATAATTCCTGTCACCAAGCAGTGTACAGGATCTAATTAAATATACGTGGGTACAACAATAATCGATGTCACCAAGCAGTGTACAGGATCTAATTAAATAAACGTGGGTACATCAATAATTACTGTCACCAAGCTGTGTACAGGATCTAATTAAATAAACGTGGGTACAACATTAATTACTGTCACCAAGCAGTGTACAGGATCTAATTAAATAAACGTGGGTACAACAATAATCACTGTCACCAAGCGGTGTACAAAATCCAATTAAATAAATGTGGGTACAACAATAATCACAGTCACCAGTGTACAGCATCTAATTAAATATACATGGGTAGAACAATAATTACTGACACCAAGCAGTGCACAGGATCTAATTAATTAATCGTGGGTACAACAATAATTACTGTCATCAGGCAGTGTACGGGATCTAAGTCAATAAACGTGGGTACAACAATAATTCCTGTCACCAAGCAGTGTACAGGATCTAATTAAATATACGTGGGTACAACAATAATCGATGTCACCAAGCAGTGTACAGGATCTAATTAAATAAACGTGGGTACATCAATAATTACTGTCACCAAGCTGTGTACAGGATCTAATTAAATAAACGTGGGTACAACATTAATTACTGTCACCAAGCAGTGTACAGGATCTAATTAAATAAACGTGGGTACAACAATAATCACTGTCACCAAGCGGTGTACAAAATCCAATTAAATAAATGTGGGTACAACAATAATCACAGTCACCAGTGTACAGCATCTAATTAAATATACATGGGTAGAACAATAATTACTGACACCAAGCTGTGTACAGGATCTAATTAAATAAACGTGGGTACAACATTAATTACTGTCACCAAGCAGTGTACAGGATCTAATTAAATAAACGTGGGTACAACAATAATCACTGTCACCAAGCGGTGTACAAAATCCAATTAAATAAATGTGGGTACAACAATAATCACAGTCACCAGTGTACAGCATCTAATTAAATATACATGGGTAGAACAATAATTACTGACACCAAGCAGTGCACAGGATCTAATTAATTAATCGTGGGTACAACAATAATTACTGTCATCAGGCAGTGTACGGGATCTAAGTCAATAAACGTGGGTACAACAATAATTCCTGTCACCAAGCAGTGTACAGGATCTAATTAAATATACGTGGGTACAACAATAATCGATGTCACCAAGCAGTGTACAGGATCTAATTAAATTAACGTGGGTACATCAATAATTACTGTCACCAAGCTGTGTACAGGATCTAATTAAATAAACGTGGGTACAACATTAATTACTGTCACCAAGCAGTGTACAGGATCTAATTAAATAAACGTGGGTACAACAATAATCACTGTCACCAAGCGGTGTACAAAATCCAATTAAATAAATGTGGGTACAACAATAATCACAGTCACCAGTGTACAGCATCTAATTAAATATACATGGGTAGAACAATAATTACTGACACCAAGCAGTGCACAGGATCTAAATAATTAATCGTGGGTACAACAATAATTACTGTCATCAGGCAGTGTACGGGATCTAAGTCAATAAACGTGGGTACAACAATAATTCCTGTCACCAAGCAGTGTACAGGATCTAATTAAATATACGTGGGTACAACAATAATCGATGTCACCAAGCAGTGTACAGGATCTAATTAAATAAACGTGGGTACATCAATAATTACTGTCACCAAGCTGTGTACAGGATCTAATTAAATAAACGTGGGTACAACATTAATTACTGTCACCAAGCAGTGTACAAAATCCAATTAAATAAATGTGGGTACAACAATAATCACAGTCACCAGTGTACAGCATCTAATTAAATATACATGGGTAGAACAATAATTACTGACACCAAGCTGTGTACAGGATCTAATTAAATAAACGTGGGTACAACATTAATTACTGTCACCAAGCAGTGTACAGGATCTAATTAAATAAACGTGGGTACAACAATAATTACTGTCACCAAGCAGTGTACAGGATCTAATTAAATAAAAGTGTGTACAACAATAATTACTGTCACCAAGCGGTGAATAGGATCTAATTAAATAAACGTGTGTACAACAATAATTACTGACACCAAGCAGTGTACAGGATCTAATTAAATAAACGTGGGTACAACAATAATTACTGTCACCAAGCAGTGTACAGGATCTAATTAAATAAAAGTGTGTACAACAATAATTACTGTCACCAAGCGGTGAATAGGATCTAATTAAATAAACGTGTGTACAACAATAATTACTGTCACCAAGCAGTGTACAGGATCTAATTAAATAAACGTGGGTACAACAATAATCACTGTCACCAAGCAGTGTACAGGATCTAATTAAATAAACGTGGGTATAACAATAATTACTGTCACCAAGCAGTATACAGGATCCAATTAAATAAATGTGGGTACAACAATAATCACAGTCACCAGTGTACAGCATCTAATTAAATATACATGGGTAGAACAATAATTACTGACACCAAGCAGTGCACAGGATCTAATTAATTAAACGTGGGTACAACAATAATTACTGTCATCAGGCAGTGTACGGGATCTAAGTCAATAAACGTGGGTACAACAATAATTCCTGTCACCAAGCAGTGTACAGGATCTAATTAAATATACGTGGGTACAACATTAATTACTGTCACCAAGCAGTGTACAGGATCTAATTAAATAAACGTGGGTACAACAATAATTACTGTCACGAAGCTGTGTACAGGATCCAATTCAATAAACGTGTGTAGAACAATAATAACTGTCACCAAGCAGTGTACAGGATCTAATTAAATAAACGTGGGTACAACAATAATCACTGTCACCAAGCAGTGTACAGGATCTAATTAAATAAACGTGGGTACAACAATAATTACTGTCACCAAGCAGTATACACGATCTAATTAAATAAACGTGGGTACAACAATAATCACTGTCACCAAGCGGTGTACAAAATCCAATTAAATAAATGTGGGTACAACAATAATCACAGTCACCAGTGTACAGCATCTAATTAAATATACATGGGTAGAACAATAATTACTGACACCAAGCAGTGCACAGGATCTAATTAATTAATCGTGGGTACAACAATAATTACTGTCATCAGGCAGTGTACGGGATCTAAGTCAATAAACGTGGGTACAACAATAATTCCTGTCACCAAGCAGTGTACAGGATCTAATTAAATATACGTGGGTACAACAATAATCGATGTCACCAAGCAGTGTACAGGATCTAATTAAATAAACGTGGGTACATCAATAATTACTGTCACCAAGCTGTGTACAGGATCTAATTAAATAAACGTGGGTACAACATTAATTACTGTCACCAAGCAGTGTACAGGATCTAATTAAATAAACGTGGGTACAACAATAATCACTGTCACCAAGCGGTGTACAAAATCCAATTAAATAAATGTGGGTACAACAATAATCACAGTCACCAGTGTACAGCATCTAATTAAATATACATGGGTAGAACAATAATTACTGACACCAAGCAGTGCACAGGATCTAATTAATTAATCGTGGGTACAACAATAATTACTGTCATCAGGCAGTGTACGGGATCTAAGTCAATAAACGTGGGTACAACAATAATTCCTGTCACCAAGCAGTGTACAGGATCTAATTAAATATACGTGGGTACAACAATAATCGATGTCACCAAGCAGTGTACAGGATCTAATTAAATAAACGTGGGTACATCAATAATTACTGTCACCAAGCTGTGTACAGGATCTAATTAAATAAACGTGGGTACAACATTAATTACTGTCACCAAGCAGTGTACAGGATCTAATTAAATAAACGTGGGTACAACAATAATCACTGTCACCAAGCGGTGTACAAAATCCAATTAAATAAATGTGGGTACAACAATAATCACAGTCACCAGTGTACAGCATCTAATTAAATATACATGGGTAGAACAATAATTACTGACACCAAGCTGTGTACAGGATCTAATTAAATAAACGTGGGTACAACATTAATTACTGTCACCAAGCAGTGTACAGGATCTAATTAAATAAACGTGGGTACAACAATAATCACTGTCACCAAGCGGTGTACAAAATCCAATTAAATAAATGTGGGTACAACAATAATCACAGTCACCAGTGTACAGCATCTAATTAAATATACATGGGTAGAACAATAATTACTGACACCAAGCAGTGCACAGGATCTAATTAATTAATCGTGGGTACAACAATAATTACTGTCATCAGGCAGTGTACGGGATCTAAGTCAATAAACGTGGGTACAACAATAATTCCTGTCACCAAGCAGTGTACAGGATCTAATTAAATATACGTGGGTACAACAATAATCGATGTCACCAAGCAGTGTACAGGATCTAATTAAATAAACGTGGGTACATCAATAATTACTGTCACCAAGCTGTGTACAGGATCTAATTAAATAAACGTGGGTACAACATTAATTACTGTCACCAAGCAGTGTACAGGATCTAATTAAATAAACGTGGGTACAACAATAATCACTGTCACCAAGCGGTGTACAAAATCCAATTAAATAAATGTGGGTACAACAATAATCACAGTCACCAGTGTACAGCATCTAATTAAATATACATGGGTAGAACAATAATTACTGACACCAAGCAGTGCACAGGATCTAATTAATTAATCGTGGGTACAACAATAATTACTGTCATCAGGCAGTGTACGGGATCTAAGTCAATAAACGTGGGTACAACAATAATTCCTGTCACCAAGCAGTGTACAGGATCTAATTAAATATACGTGGGTACAACAATAATCGATGTCACCAAGCAGTGTACAGGATCTAATTAAATAAACGTGGGTACATCAATAATTACTGTCACCAAGCTGTGTACAGGATCTAATTAAATAAACGTGGGTACAACATTAATTACTGTCACCAAGCAGTGTACAGGATCTAATTAAATAAACGTGGGTACAACAATAATCACTGTCACCAAGCGGTGTACAAAATCCAATTAAATAAATGTGGGTACAACAATAATCACAGTCACCAGTGTACAGCATCTAATTAAATATACATGGGTAGAACAATAATTACTGACACCAAGCTGTGTACAGGATCTAATTAAATAAACGTGGGTACAACATTAATTACTGTCACCAAGCAGTGTACAGGATCTAATTAAATAAACGTGGGTACAACAATAATCACTGTCACCAAGCGGTGTACAAAATCCAATTAAATAAATGTGGGTACAACAATAATCACAGTCACCAGTGTACAGCATCTAATTAAATATACATGGGTAGAACAATAATTACTGACACCAAGCAGTGCACAGGATCTAATTAATTAATCGTGGGTACAACAATAATTACTGTCATCAGGCAGTGTACGGGATCTAAGTCAATAAACGTGGGTACAACAATAATTCCTGTCACCAAGCAGTGTACAGGATCTAATTAAATATACGTGGGTACAACAATAATCGATGTCACCAAGCAGTGTACAGGATCTAATTAAATTAACGTGGGTACATCAATAATTACTGTCACCAAGCTGTGTACAGGATCTAATTAAATAAACGTGGGTACAACATTAATTACTGTCACCAAGCAGTGTACAGGATCTAATTAAATAAACGTGGGTACAACAATAATCACTGTCACCAAGCGGTGTACAAAATCCAATTAAATAAATGTGGGTACAACAATAATCACAGTCACCAGTGTACAGCATCTAATTAAATATACATGGGTAGAACAATAATTACTGACACCAAGCAGTGCACAGGATCTAATTAATTAATCGTGGGTACAACAATAATTACTGTCATCAGGCAGTGTACGGGATCTAAGTCAATAAACGTGGGTACAACAATAATTCCTGTCACCAAGCAGTGTACAGGATCTAATTAAATATACGTGGGTACAACAATAATCGATGTCACCAAGCAGTGTACAGGATCTAATTAAATAAACGTGGGTACATCAATAATTACTGTCACCAAGCTGTGTACAGGATCTAATTAAATAAACGTGGGTACAACATTAATTACTGTCACCAAGCAGTGTACAAAATCCAATTAAATAAATGTGGGTACAACAATAATCACAGTCACCAGTGTACAGCATCTAATTAAATATACATGGGTAGAACAATAATTACTGACACCAAGCTGTGTACAGGATCTAATTAAATAAACGTGGGTACAACATTAATTACTGTCACCAAGCAGTGTACAGGATCTAATTAAATAAACGTGGGTACAACAATAATTACTGTCACCAAGCAGTGTACAGGATCTAATTAAATAAAAGTGTGTACAACAATAATTACTGTCACCAAGCGGTGAATAGGATCTAATTAAATAAACGTGTGTACAACAATAATTACTGACACCAAGCAGTGTACAGGATCTAATTAAATAAACGTGGGTACAACAATAATTACTGTCACCAAGCAGTGTACAGGATCTAATTAAATAAAAGTGTGTACAACAATAATTACTGTCACCAAGCGGTGAATAGGATCTAATTAAATAAACGTGTGTACAACAATAATTACTGTCACCAAGCAGTGTACAGGATCTAATTAAATAAACGTGGGTACAACAATAATCACTGTCACCAAGCAGTGTACAGGATCTAATTAAATAAACGTGGGTATAACAATAATTACTGTCACCAAGCAGTATACAGGATCCAATTAAATAAATGTGGGTACAACAATAATCACAGTCACCAGTGTACAGCATCTAATTAAATATACATGGGTAGAACAATAATTACTGACACCAAGCAGTGCACAGGATCTAATTAATTAAACGTGGGTACAACAATAATTACTGTCATCAGGCAGTGTACGGGATCTAAGTCAATAAACGTGGGTACAACAATAATTCCTGTCACCAAGCAGTGTACAGGATCTAATTAAATATACGTGGGTACAACATTAATTACTGTCACCAAGCAGTGTACAGGATCTAATTAAATAAACGTGGGTACAACAATAATTACTGTCACGAAGCTGTGTACAGGATCCAATTCAATAAACGTGTGTAGAACAATAATAACTGTCACCAAGCAGTGTACAGGATCTAATTAAATAAACGTGGGTACAACAATAATCACTGTCACCAAGCAGTGTACAGGATCTAATTAAATAAACGTGGGTACAACAATAATTACTGTCACCAAGCAGTATACACGATCTAATTAAATAAACGTGGGTACAACAATAATCACTGTCACCAAGCGGTGTACAAAATCCAATTAAATAAATGTGGGTACAACAATAATCACAGTCACCAGTGTACAGCATCTAATTAAATATACATGGGTAGAACAATAATTACTGACACCAAGCAGTGCACAGGATCTAATTAATTAATCGTGGGTACAACAATAATTACTGTCATCAGGCAGTGTACGGGATCTAAGTCAATAAACGTGGGTACAACAATAATTCCTGTCACCAAGCAGTGTACAGGATCTAATTAAATATACGTGGGTACAACAATAATCGATGTCACCAAGCAGTGTACAGGATCTAATTAAATAAATGTGGGTACATCAATAATTACTGTCACCAAGCTGTGTACAGGATCTAATTAAATAAACGTGGGTACAACATTAATTACTGTCACCAAGCAGTGTACAGGATCTAATTAAATAAACGTGGGTACAACAATAATCACTGTCACCAAGCGGTGTACAAAATCCAATTAAATAAATGTGGGTACAACAATAATCACAGTCACCAGTGTACAGCATCTAATTAAATATACATGGGTAGAACAATAATTACTGACACCAAGCAGTGCACAGGATCTAATTAATTAATCGTGGGTACAACAATAATTACTGTCATCAGGCAGTGTACGGGATCTAAGTCAATAAACGTGGGTACAACAATAATTCCTGTCACCAAGCAGTGTACAGGATCTAATTAAATATACGTGGGTACAACAATAATCGATGTCACCAAGCAGTGTACAGGATCTAATTAAATAAACGTGGGTACATCAATAATTACTGTCACCAAGCTGTGTACAGGATCTAATTAAATAAACGTGGGTACAACATTAATTACTGTCACCAAGCAGTGTACAGGATCTAATTAAATAAACGTGGGTACAACAATAATCACTGTCACCAAGCGGTGTACAAAATCCAATTAAATAAATGTGGGTACAACAATAATCACAGTCACCAGTGTACAGCATCTAATTAAATATACATGGGTAGAACAATAATTACTGACACCAAGCTGTGTACAGGATCTAATTAAATAAACGTGGGTACAACATTAATTACTGTCACCAAGCAGTGTACAGGATCTAATTAAATAAACGTGGGTACAACAATAATCACTGTCACCAAGCGGTGTACAAAATCCAATTAAATAAATGTGGGTACAACAATAATCACAGTCACCAGTGTACAGCATCTAATTAAATATACATGGGTAGAACAATAATTACTGACACCAAGCAGTGCACAGGATCTAATTAATTAATCGTGGGTACAACAATAATTACTGTCATCAGGCAGTGTACGGGATCTAAGTCAATAAACGTGGGTACAACAATAATTCCTGTCACCAAGCAGTGTACAGGATCTAATTAAATATACGTGGGTACAACAATAATCGATGTCACCAAGCAGTGTACAGGATCTAATTAAATAAACGTGGGTACATCAATAATTACTGTCACCAAGCTGTGTATAGGATCTAATTAAATAAACGTGGGTACAACATTAATTACTGTCACCAAGCAGTGTACAGGATCTAATTAAATAAACGTGGGTACAACAATAATCACTGTCACCAAGCGGTGTACAAAATCCAATTAAATAAATGTGGGTACAACAATAATCACAGTCACCAGTGTACAGCATCTAATTAAATATACATGGGTAGAACAATAATTACTGACACCAAGCAGTGCACAGGATCTAATTAATTAATCGTGGGTACAACAATAATTACTGTCATCAGGCAGTGTACGGGATCTAAGTCAATAAACGTGGGTACAACAATAATTCCTGTCACCAAGCAGTGTACAGGATCTAATTAAATATACGTGGGTACAACAATAATCGATGTCACCAAGCAGTGTACAGGATCTAATTAAATAAACGTGGGTACATCAATAATTACTGTCACCAAGCTGTGTACAGGATCTAATTAAATAAACGTGGGTACAACATTAATTACTGTCACCAAGCAGTGTACAGGATCTAATTAAATAAACGTGGGTACAACAATAATTACTGTCACCAAGCAGTGTACAGGATCTAATTGAATAAACGTAGGTACAACAAGAATCACTGTCACCAATCAGTGTACAGGATCTAATTAAATAAACGTGGGTACAACAATAATTACTGTCACCAAGCAGTGTACAGGATCTAATTAAATAAAAGTGTGTACAACAATAATTACTGTCACCAAGCGGTGAATAGGATCTAATTAAATAAACGTGTGTACAACAATAATTACTGTCACCAAGCAGTGTACAGGATCTAATTAAATAAACGTGGGTACAACAATAATCACTGTCACCAAGCAGTGTACAGGATCTAATTAAATAAACGTGGGTATAACAATAATTACTGTCACCAAGCAGTATACAGGATCCAATTAAATAAATGTGGGTACAACAATAATCACAGTCACCAGTGTACAGCATATAATTAAATATACATGGGTAGAACAATAATTACTGACACCAAGCAGTGCACAGGATCTAATTAATTAAACGTGGGTACAACAATAATTACTGTCATCAGGCAGTGTACGGGATCTAAGTCAATAAACGTGGGTACAACAATAATTCCTGTCACCAAGCAGTGTACAGGATCTAATTAAATATACGTGGGTACAACATTAATTACTGTCACCAAGCAGTGTACAGGATCTAATTAAATAAACGTGGGTACAACAATAATTACTGTCACGAAGCTGTGTACAGGATCCAATTCAATAAACGTGTGTAGAACAATAATTACTGTCACCAAACAGTGTACAGGATCTAATTAAATAAACGTGGGTACAACAATAATCATTGTCACCAAGCAGTGTACAGGATCTAATTAAATAAACGTGGGTACAACAATAATTACTGTCACCAAGCAGTATACAGGATCTAATTAAATAAACGTGGGTACAACAATAATCACTGTCACCAAGCAGTGTACAAAATCCAATTAAATAAATGTCGATACAACAATAATCACAGTCACCAGTGTACAGCATCTAATTAAATATACATGGGTAGAACAATAATTACTGACAGCAAGCAGTGCACAGTATCTAATTAATTAAACGTGGGTACAACAATAATTCCTGTCATCAGGCAGTGTACGGGATCTAAGTCAATAAACGTGGGTACAACAATAATTCCTGTCACCAAGCAGTGTACAGGATCTAATTAAATATACGTGGGTACAACAATAATCGATGTCACCAAGCAGTGTACAGGATCTAATTAAATAAACGTGGGTACAACAATAATTACTGTCACCAAGCGGTGAATAGGATCTAATTAAATAAACGTGTGTACAACAATAATTACTGTCACCAAGCAGTGTACAGGATCTAATTAAATAAACGTGGGTACAACAATAATTACTGTCACCAAGCAGTGTACAGGATCTAATTGAATGAACGTAGGTACAACAAGAATCAGTGTCTCCAATCAGTGTACAGGATCTAATTAAATAAACGTGGGTACAACAATAATTACTGTCACCAAGCAGTGTACAGGATCTAATTAAATAAAAGTGTGTACAACAATAATTACTGTCACCAAGCGGTGAATAGGATCTAATTAAATAAACGTGGGTACAACAATAATTACTGTCACGAAGCTGTGTACAGGATCTAATTCAATAAACGTGTGTACAACAATAATTACTGTCACCAAGCAGTGTACAGGATCTAATTAAATAAACGTGGGTACAACAATAATCACTGTCACCAAGCAGTGTACAGGATCTAATTAAATAAACGTGGGTACAACAATAATTACTGTCACCAATCAGTGTACAGGATCTAATTAAATAAACATGGGTACAACAATAATTACTGTCACCAAGCAGTGTACAGGATCTAATTAAATAAACATGCGTACAACAGTAATCACTGTCACCAAGCAGTGTACAGGATTTAAATAAATAAACGTGGGTACAACAATAATTACTGTCACCAAGCAGTGTACAGGATCTAAATAAATAAACGTGGGTACAACAATAATTACTGTCACCAAGCAGTGTACAGGATCTAATTAAATAAACATGCGTACAACAGTAATCACTGTCACCAAGCAGTGTACAGGATTTAAATAAATAAACGTGGGTACAACAATAATTACTGTCACCAAGCAGTATACAGGATCTAATTAAATAAACGTGGGTACAACAATAATTACTGTCACCAATCAGTGTACAAGATCTAATTAAATAAACGTGGGTACAACAATAATTACTGTCACCAAGCAGTGTACAGGATCTAA
The DNA here is from genome assembly GCF_030144855.1 of Hypanus sabinus. Taxonomy (NCBI): domain Eukaryota; kingdom Metazoa; phylum Chordata; class Chondrichthyes; order Myliobatiformes; family Dasyatidae; genus Hypanus; species Hypanus sabinus. The sequence goes on from NW_026779079.1 coordinate 71,332, forward strand.
TTAAATATACATGTGTACAACAATAATAACTGTCACCAATCAGTGTGCAGGAACTAATTAAATAAAGGAGGGTACAACAATAATTACTGTCACCAAGCAGTGTACAGGATCTAATTAAATAAACTTGGGTACAACAATAATTACTGTCACCAAGCAGTGTACAGAATCTAATTAAATAAACGTGGGTACAACATTAATTACTGTCACCAAGCAGTATACAGGATCTAATTAAATAAACGTAGGTACAACAATAATTACTGTCACGAAGCTGTGTACAGGATCTAATTACATAAATGTGGGTACAACAATAATCACTGTCACCAATTAGTGCACAGGATCTAATTAAATAAATGTGGGTACAACAAGAATCACTGTCACCAATCAGTGTACAGGATCTAATTAAATAAACGTGGGTACAACAATAATCACTGTCACCAAGCAGTGTACAGGATCTAATTAAATAAACGTGTGTACAACAATAATTACTGTCACCAAGCAGTGAATAGGATCTAATTAAATAAACGTAGCTACAACAATAATTACTGTCACCAAGCAGTGTACAGGATCTAATTAAGGAAAGATGGGTACAACAATAATTACTGTCACCAAACAGTGTACAGGATCTAATTAAATAAACGTGGGTACAACAATAATCACTGTCAGCAAGCAGTGTACAGGATCTAATTAAATAAAAGTGTGTACAAGAATAATTACTGTCACCAAGCGGTGAATAGGATCTAACTAAATAAGCGTGGGTACAACAATAATTACTGTCACCAAGTAGTGTATAGGATCTAATTAAATACACATGGTTACAACAATAATTACTGTCACCAAGCAGTGTACAGGATCTAATTAAATAAACGTGGGTACAACAATAATTACTGTCACGAAGCAGTGAATGGGATCTAATTAAATGAATGTGGGTACAACAATAATTACTGTCACCAAGCTGTGTACAGGATCTAATTAAATAAACGTGGGTACAACAATAATCACTGTCACCAAGCAGTGTACAGGATCTAATTAAATAAACGTGGGTACAACAATAATTACTGTCACCAAGCAGTATACAGGATCTAATTAAATAAACGTGGGTACAACAATAATCACTGTCACCAAGCAGTGTACAAAATCCAATTAAATAAATGTGGATACAACAATAATCACAGTCACCAGTGTACAGCATCTAATTAAATATACATGGGTAGAACAATAATTACTGACACCAAGCAGTGCACAGTATCTAATTAATTAAACGTGGGTACAACAATAATTCCTGTCATCAGGCAGTGTACGGGATCTAAGTCAATAAACGTGGGTACAACAATAATTCCTGTCACCAAGCAGTGTACAGGATCTAATTAAATATATGTGGGTACAACAATAATCGATGTCACCAAGCAGTGTACAGGATCTAATTAAATAAACGTGGGTACAACAATAATTACTGTCACCAAGCGGTGAATAGGATCTAATTAAATAAACGTGTGTACAACAATAATTACTGTCACCAAGCAGTGTACAGGATCTAATTAAATAAACGTGGGTACAACAATAATTACTGTCACCAAGCAGTGTACAGGATCTAATTGAATGAACGTAGGTACAACAAGAATGACTGTCACCAATCAGTGTACAGGATCTAATTAAATAAACGTGGGTACAACAATAATTACTGTCACCAAGCAGTGTACAGGATCTAATTAAATAAAAGTGTGTACCACAATAATTACTGTCACCAAGCGGTGAATAGGATCTAATTAAATAAACGTGGGTACAACAATAATTACTGTCACGAAGCTGTGTACAGGATCTAATTCAATAAACGTGTGTACAACAATAATTACTGTCACCAAGCAGTGTACAGGATCTAATTAAATAAACGTGGGTACAACAATAATCACTGTCACCAAGCAGTGTACAGGATCTAATTAAATAAACGTGGGTACAACAATAATTACTGTCACCAATCAGTGTACAGGATCTAATTAAATAAACATGGGTACAACAATAATTACTGTCACCAAGCTGTGTACAGGATCTAATTAAATAAACATGCGTACAACAGTAATCACTGTCACCAAGCAGTGTACAGGATTTAAATAAATAAACGTGGGTACAACAATAATTACTGTCACCAAGCAGTGTACAGGATCTAAATAAATAAACGTGGGTACAACAAGAATTACTGTCACCAAGCAGTGTACAGGATCTAATTAAATAAACATGCGTACAACAGTAATCACTGTCACCAAGCAGTGTACAGGATTTAAATAAATAAACGTGGGTACAACAATAATTACTGTCACCAAGCAGTATACAGGATCTAATTAAATAAACGTGGTTACAACAATAATTACTGTCACCAATCAGTGTACAAGATCTAATTAAATAAACGTGTGTACAACAATAATTACTGTCACCAAGCAGTGTACAGAATCTAATTAAATAAACGTGGGTACAACATTAATTACTGTCACCAAGCAGTATACAGGATCTAATTAAATAAACGTAGGTACAACAATAATTACTGTCACGAAGCTGTGTACAGGATCTAATTCAATAAACGTGTGTACAACAATAATTACTGTCACCAAGCAGTGTACAGGATCTAATTAAATAAACGTGGGTACAACAATAATCACTGTCACCAAGCAGTGTACAGGATCTAATTAAATAAACGTGGGTACAACAATAATTACTGTCACCAATCAGTGTACAGGATCTAATTAAATAAACATGGGTGCAACAATAATTCCTGTCATCAGGCAGTGTACAGGATCTAATTAAATATACGTGGGTACAACAATAATCGATGTCACCAAGCAGTGTACAGGATCTAATTAATTAAACGTGGGTACAACAATAATTACTGTCACCAAGCAGTGTACGGGATCTAAGTCAATAAACGTGGGTACAACAATAATTCCTGTCACCAAGCAGTGTACAGGATCTAATTAAATATACGTGGGTACAACAATAATCGATGTCACCAAGCAGTGTACAGGATCTAATTAAATAAACGTGGGTACAACAATAATTACTGTCACCAGGCAGTGTACAGGATCTAATTAAATAAACTTGGGTACAACAATAATTACTGTCACCAAGCAGTGTACAGAATCTAATTAAATAAACGTGGGTACAACATTAATTACTGTCACCAAGCAGTATACAGGATCTAATTAAATAAACGTAGGTACAACAATAATTACTGTCACGAAGATGTGTACAGGATCTAATTACATAAATGTGGGTACAACAATAATCACTGTCACCAATTAGTGCACAGGATCTAATTAAATAAATGTGGGTACAACAAGAATCACTGTCACCAATCAGTGTACAGGATCTAATTAAATAAACGTGGGTACAACAATAATCACTGTCACCAAGCAGTGTACAGGATCTAATTAAATAAACGTGTGTACAACAATAATTACTGTCACCAAGCAGTGAATAGTATCTAATTAAATAAACGTAGCTACAGCAATAATTACTGTCACCAAGCAGTGTACAGGATCTAATTAAGGAAAGATGGGTACAACAATAATTACTGTCACCAAACAGTGTACAGGATCTAATTAAATAAACGTGGGTACAACAATAATCACTGTCAGCAAGCAGTGTACAGGATCTAATTAAATAAAAGTGTGTACAACAATAATTACTGTCACCAAGTGGTGAATAGGATCTAACTAAATAAGCGTGGGTACAACAATAATTACTGTCACCAAGTAGTGTATAGGATCTAATTAAATACACATGGTTACAACAATAATTACTGTCACCAAGCAGTGTACAGGATCTAATTAAATAAACGTGGGTACAACAATAATTTCTGTCACGAAGCAGTGAATGGGATCTAATTAAATGAATGTGGGTACAACAATAATTACTGTCACCAAGCAGTGTACAGGATCTAATTAAATAAACGTGCGTACAACAATAATCACTGTCACCAAGCAGTGTACAGGATCTAATTAAATAAACGTGGGTACAACAATAATTACTGTCACCAAGCAGTATACAGGATCTAATTAAATAAACGTGGGTACAACAATAATCACTGTCACCAAGCAGTGTACAAAATCCAATTAAATAAATATGGGTACAACAATAATCACAGTCACCAGTGTACAGCATCTAATTAAATATACATGGGTAGAACAATAATTACTGACACCAAGCAGTGCACAGTATCTAATTAATTAAACGTGGGTACAACAATAATTCCTGTCATCAGGCAGTGTACGGGATCTAAGTCAATAAACGTGGGTACAACAATAATTCCTGTCACCAAGCAGTGTACAGGATCTAATTAAATATACGTGGGTACAACAATAATCGATGTCACCAAGCAGTGTACAGGATCTAATTAAATAAACGTGGGTACAACAATAATTACTGTCACCAAGCGGTGAATAGGATCTAATTAAATAAACGTGTGTACAACAATAATTACTGTCACCAAGCAGTGTACAGGATCTAATTAAATAAACGTGGGTACAACAATAATTACTGTCACCAAGCAGTGTACAGGATCTAATTGAATGAACGTAGGTACAACAAGAATGACTGTCACCAATCAGTGTACAGGATCTAATTAAATAAACGTGGGTACAACAATAATTACTGTCACCAAGCAGTGTACAGGATCTAATTAAATAAAAGTGTGTACAACAATAATTACTGTCACCAAGCGGTGAATAGGATCTAATTAAATAAACGTGGGTACAACAATAATTACTGTCACGAAGCTGTGTACAGGATCTAATTCAATAAACGTGTGTACAACAAAAATTACGGTCACCAAGCAGTGTACAGGATCTAATTAAATAAACGTGGGTACAACAATAATCACTGTCACCAAGCAGTGTACAGGATCTAATTAAATAAACGTGGGTACAACAATAATTACTGTCACCAATCAGTGTACAGGATCTAATTAAATAAACATGGGTACAACAATAATTACTGTCACCAAGCAGTGTACAGGATCTAATTAAATAAACATGCGTACAACAGTAATCACTGTCACCAAGCAGTGTACAGGATTTAAATAAATAAACGTGGGTACAACAATAATTACTGTCACCAAGCAGTGTACAGGATCTAAATAAATAAACGTGGCTACAACAATAATTACTGACACCAATCAGTGTACAAGATCTAATTAAATAAACGTGGGTACAACAATAATTACTGTCACCAAGCAGTGTACAGGATCTAATTAAATATACATGTGTACAACAATAATAACTGTCACCAATCAGAGTGCAGGAACTAATTAAATAAACGAGGGTACAACAATAATTACTGTCACCAAGCAGTGTACAGGATCTAATTAAATAAACTTGGGTACAACAATAATTACTGTCACCAAGCAGTGTACAGAATCTAATTAAATAAACGTGGGTACAACATTAATTACTGTCACCAAGCAGTATACAGGATCTAATTAAATAAACGTAGGTACAACAATAATTACTGTCACGAAGCTGTGTACAGGATCTAATTACATAAATGTGGGTACAACAATAATCACTGTCACCAATTAGTGCACAGGATCTAATTAAATAAATGTGGGTACAACAAGAATCACTGTCACCAATCAGTGTACAGGATCTAATTAAATAAACGTGGGTACAACAATAATCACTGTCACCAAGCAGTGTACAGGATCTAATTAAATAAACGTGTGTACAACAATAATTACTGTCACCAAGCAGTGAATAGGATCTAATTAAATAAACGTAGCTACAACAATAATTACTGTCACCAAGCAGTGTACAGGATCTAATTAAGGAAAGATGGGTACAACAATAATTACTGTCACCAAACAGTGTACAGGATCTAATTAAATAAACGTGGGTACAACAATAATCACTGTCAGCAAGCAGTGTACAGGATCTAATTAAATAAAAGTGTGTACAACAATAATTACTGTCACCAAGCGGTGAATAGGATCTAACTAAATAAGCGTGGGTACAACAATAATTACTGTCACCAAGCAGTGTACAGGATCTAATTAAATAAACGTGGGTACAACAATAATTACTGTCACGAAGCAGTGAATGGGATCTAATTAAATGAATGTGGGTACAACAATAATTACTGTCACCAAGCTGTGTACAGGATCTAATTAAATAAACGTGGGTACGACAATAATTACTGTCAAGAAGCACTGTACAGGATCCAGTTAAATAAACGTGTGTACAACAATAATTACTGTCACCAAGCAGTATACAGGATCTAGTTAAATAAACGTGGGTACAATAATAATTACTGTCACCAAGCAGTGTACAGGATCTAATTAAATAAACGTGGGTACAACATTAATTACTGTCACCAAGCAGTATACAGGATCTAATTAAATAAACGTAGGTACAACAATAATTACTGTCACGAAGCTGTGTACAGGATCTAATTAAATAAACGTGGGTACAACAATAATTACCGTCAGCGTTGTACAAGATCTAATTATATAAACATAGGTACAACAATAATTTCTGTCACAAAATAGTGTACAGGTTCTAATTGAATAAACGTGGGTACAACAATAATTACTGTCACCAATCAGTGTACAGGTTCTAATTGAATAAACGTGGGTACAACAATAGTTACTGACACCAAGCAGTGTACAAAATCCAATTAAATAAACGTGGGTACAACAATAATCACAGTCACCAGTGTACAGCATCTAATTAAATATACATGGGTAGAACAATAATTACTGACACCATGCAGTGCACAGGATCTAATTAATTAAACGTGGGTTCAACTATAATTACTGTCATCAGGCAGTGTACAGGATCTAAGTCAGTAAACGTGGGTACAACAATAATTCCTGTCGCCAAGCAGTGTACAGGATCTAATTAAATATACGTGGGTACAACAATAATCGATGTCACCAAGCAGTGTACAGGATCTAATTAAATAAACGTGGGTACAACAATAATTACTGTCACCAAGCAGTGTACAGGATCTAATTGTATAAACGTGGGTACAACAAGAATCACTGTCACCAATCAGTGTACAGGATCTAATTAAATAAACGTGGGTACAACAATAATTACTGTTACCAAGCAGTGTACAGGATCTAATTAAATAAAAGTGTGTACAACAATAATTACTGTCACGAAGCGGTGAATAGGATCTAATTAAATAAACGTGGGTACAACAATAATTACTGTCACCAAGCAGTATACAGGATCTAATTAAATAAACGTGGGTACAACAATAATCACTGTCACCAAGCAGTGTACAAAATCCAATTAAATAAATATGGGTACAACAATAATCACAGTCACCAGTGTACAGCATCTAATTAAATATACATGGGTAGAACAATAATTACTGACACCAAGCAGTGCACAGTATCTAATTAATTAAACGTGGGTACAACAATAATTCCTGTCATCAGGCAGTGTACGGGATCTAAGTCAATAAACGTGGGTACAACAATAATTCCTGTCACCAAGCAGTGTACAGGATCTAATTAAATATACGTGGGTACAACAATAATCGATGTCACCAAGCAGTGTACAGGATCTAATTAAATAAACGTGGGTACAACAATAATTACTGTCACCAAGCGGTGAATAGGATCTAATTAAATAAACGTGTGTACAACAATAATTACTGTCACCAAGCAGTGTACAGGATCTAATTAAATAAACGTGGGTACAACAATAATTACTGTCACCAAGCAGTGTACAGGATCTAATTGAATGAACGTAGGTACAACAAGAATGACTGTCACCAATCAGTGTACAGGATCTAATTAAATAAACGTGGGTACAACAATAATTACTGTCACCAAGCAGTGTACAGGATCTAATTAAATAAAAGTGTGTACAACAATAATTACTGTCACCAAGCGGTGAATAGGATCTAATTAAATAAACGTGGGTACAACAATAATTACTGTCACGAAGCTGTGTACAGGATCTAATTCAATAAACGTGTGTACAACAAAAATTACGGTCACCAAGCAGTGTACAGGATCTAATTAAATAAACGTGGGTACAACAATAATCACTGTCACCAAGCAGTGTACAGGATCTAATTAAATAAACGTGGGTACAACAATAATTACTGTCACCAATCAGTGTACAGGATCTAATTAAATAAACATGGGTACAACAATAATTACTGTCACCAAGCAGTGTACAGGATCTAATTAAATAAACATGCGTACAACAGTAATCACTGTCACCAAGCAGTGTACAGGATTTAAATAAATAAACGTGGGTACAACAATAATTACTGTCACCAAGCAGTGTACAGGATCTAAATAAATAAACGTGGCTACAACAATAATTACTGACACCAATCAGTGTACAAGATCTAATTAAATAAACGTGGGTACAACAATAATTACTGTCACCAAGCAGTGTACCGGATCTAATTAAATATACATGTGTACAACAATAATAACTGTCACCAATCAGAGTGCAGGAACTAATTAAATAAACGAGGGTACAACAATAATTACTGTCACCAAGCAGTGTACAGGATCTAATTAAATAAACTTGGGTACAACAATAATTACTGTCACCAAGCAGTGTACAGAATCTAATTAAATAAACGTGGGTACAACATTAATTACTGTCACCAAGCAGTATACAGGATCTAATTAAATAAACGTAGGTACAACAATAATTACTGTCACGAAGCTGTGTACAGGATCTAATTACATAAATGTGGGTACAACAATAATCACTGTCACCAATTAGTGCACAGGATCTAATTAAATAAATGTGGGTACAACAAGAATCACTGTCACCAATCAGTGTACAGGATCTAATTAAATAAACGTGGGTACAACAATAATCACTGTCACCAAGCAGTGTACAGGATCTAATTAAATAAACGTGTGTACAACAATAATTACTGTCACCAAGCAGTGAATAGGATCTAATTAAATAAACGTAGCTACAACAATAATTACTGTCACCAAGCAGTGTACAGGATCTAATTAAGGAAAGATGGGTACAACAATAATTACTGTCACCAAACAGTGTACAGGATCTAATTAAATAAACGTGGGTACAACAATAATCACTGTCAGCAAGCAGTGTACAGGATCTAATTAAATAAAAGTGTGTACAACAATAATTACTGTCACCAAGCGGTGAATAGGATCTAACTAAATAAGCGTGGGTACAACAATAATTACTGTCACCAAGCAGTGTACAGGATCTAATTAAATAAACGTGGGTACAACAATAATTACTGTCACGAAGCAGTGAATGGGATCTAATTAAATGAATGTGGGTACAACAATAATTACTGTCACCAAGCTGTGTACAGGATCTAATTAAATAAACGTGGGTACGACAATAATTACTGTCAAGAAGCACTGTACAGGATCCAGTTAAATAAACGTGTGTACAACAATAATTACTGTCACCAAGCAGTATACAGGATCTAGTTAAATAAACGTGGGTACAATAATAATTACTGTCACCAAGCAGTGTACAGGATCTAATTAAATAAACGTGGGTACAACATTAATTACTGTCACCAAGCAGTATACAGGATCTAATTAAATAAACGTAGGTACAACAATAATTACTGTCACGAAGCTGTGTACAGGATCTAATTAAATAAACGTGGGTACAACAATAATTACCGTCAGCGTTGTACAAGATCTAATTATATAAACATAGGTACAACAATAATTTCTGTCACAAAATAGTGTACAGGTTCTAATTGAATAAACGTGGGTACAACAATAATTACTGTCACCAATCAGTGTACAGGTTCTAATTGAATAAACGTGGGTACAACAATAGTTACTGACACCAAGCAGTGTACAAAATCCAATTAAATAAACGTGGGTACAACAATAATCACAGTCACCAGTGTACAGCATCTAATTAAATATACATGGGTAGAACAATAATTACTGACACCATGCAGTGCACAGGATCTAATTAATTAAACGTGGGTTCAACTATAATTACTGTCATCAGGCAGTGTACAGGATCTAAGTCAGTAAACGTGGGTACAACAATAATTCCTGTCGCCAAGCAGTGTACAGGATCTAATTAAATATACGTGGGTACAACAATAATCGATGTCACCAAGCAGTGTACAGGATCTAATTAAATAAACGTGGGTACAACAATAATTACTGTCACCAAGCAGTGTACAGGATCTAATTGTATAAACGTGGGTACAACAAGAATCACTGTCACCAATCAGTGTACAGGATCTAATTAAATAAACGTGGGTACAACAATAATTACTGTTACCAAGCAGTGTACAGGATCTAATTAAATAAAAGTGTGTACAACAATAATTACTGTCACGAAGCGGTGAATAGGATCTAATTAAATAAACGTGGGTACAACAATAATTACTGTCACGAAGCTGTGTACAGGATCTAATTCAATAAACGTGTGTACAACAATAATTACTGTCACCAAGCAGTATACAGGATCTAGTTAAATAAACGTGGGTACAATAATAATTACTGTCACGAAGCTCTGTACAGGATCTAATTAAATAAATGTGGGTACAACAATAATCACTGTCACCAATCAGTGCACAGGATCTAATTGAATAAATGTGGGTCGAACAAGAATCACAGTCACCAAGCAGTGAATAGGATCTAATTAAATAAACGTGGGTACAACAATAATCACTGTCACCAAGCAGTGTACAGGATCTAATTAAATAAACGTGTGTACAACAATAATTACTGTCACCAAGCAGTGAATAGTATCTAATTAAATAAACGTAGCTACAGCAATAATTACTGTCACCAAGCAGTGTACAGGATCTAATTAAGGAAAGATGGGTACAACAATAATTACTGTCACCAAACAGTGTACAGGATCTAATTAAATAAACGTGGGTACAACAATAATCACTGTCAGCAAGCAGTGTACAGGATCTAATTAAATAAAAGTGTGTACAACAATAATTACTGTCACCAAGTGGTGAATAGGATCTAACTAAATAAGCGTGGGTACAACAATAATTACTGTCACCAAGTAGTGTATAGGATCTAATTAAATACACATGGTTACAACAATAATTACTGTCACCAAGCAGTGTACAGGATCTAATTAAATAAACGTGGGTACAACAATAATTTCTGTCACGAAGCAGTGAATGGGATCTAATTAAATGAATGTGGGTACAACAATAATTACTGTCACCAAGCAGTGTACAGGATCTAATTAAATAAACGTGCGTACAACAATAATCACTGTCACCAAGCAGTGTACAGGATCTAATTAAATAAACGTGGGTACAACAATAATTACTGTCACCAAGCAGTATACAGGATCTAATTAAATAAACGTGGGTACAACAATAATCACTGTCACCAAGCAGTGTACAAAATCCAATTAAATAAATATGGGTACAACAATAATCACAGTCACCAGTGTACAGCATCTAATTAAATATACATGGGTAGAACAATAATTACTGACACCAAGCAGTGCACAGTATCTAATTAATTAAACGTGGGTACAACAATAATTCCTGTCATCAGGCAGTGTACGGGATCTAAGTCAATAAACGTGGGTACAACAATAATTCCTGTCACCAAGCAGTGTACAGGATCTAATTAAATATACGTGGGTACAACAATAATCGATGTCACCAAGCAGTGTACAGGATCTAATTAAATAAACGTGGGTACAACAATAATTACTGTCACCAAGCGGTGAATAGGATCTAATTAAATAAACGTGTGTACAACAATAATTACTGTCACCAAGCAGTGTACAGGATCTAATTAAATAAACGTGGGTACAACAATAATTACTGTCACCAAGCAGTGTACAGGATCTAATTGAATGAACGTAGGTACAACAAGAATGACTGTCACCAATCAGTGTACAGGATCTAATTAAATAAACGTGGGTACAACAATAATTACTGTCACCAAGCAGTGTACAGGATCTAATTAAATAAAAGTGTGTACAACAATAATTACTGTCACCAAGCGGTGAATAGGATCTAATTAAATAAACGTGGGTACAACAATAATTACTGTCACGAAGCTGTGTACAGGATCTAATTCAATAAACGTGTGTACAACAAAAATTACGGTCACCAAGCAGTGTACAGGATCTAATTAAATAAACGTGGGTACAACAATAATCACTGTCACCAAGCAGTGTACAGGATCTAATTAAATAAACGTGGGTACAACAATAATTACTGTCACCAATCAGTGTACAGGATCTAATTAAATAAACATGGGTACAACAATAATTACTGTCACCAAGCAGTGTACAGGATCTAATTAAATAAACATGCGTACAACAGTAATCACTGTCACCAAGCAGTGTACAGGATTTAAATAAATAAACGTGGGTACAACAATAATTACTGTCACCAAGCAGTGTACAGGATCTAAATAAATAAACGTGGCTACAACAATAATTACTGTCACCAAGCAGTGTACAGGATCTAATTAAATAAACATGCGTACAACAGTAATCACTGTCACCAAGCAGTGTACAGGATTTAAATAAATAAACGTGGGTACAACAATAATTACTGTCACCAAGCAGTATACAGGATCTAATTAAATAAACGTGGGTACAACAATAATTACTGACACCAATCAGTGTACAAGATCTAATTAAATAAACGTGGGTACAACAATAATTACTGTCACCAAGCAGTGTACAGGATCTAATTAAATATACATGTGTACAACAATAATAACTGTCACCAATCAGAGTGCAGGAACTAATTAAATAAACGAGGGTACAACAATAATTACTGTCACCAAGCAGTGTACAGGATCTAATTAAATAAACTTGGGTACAACAATAATTACTGTCACCAAGCAGTGTACAGAATCTAATTAAATAAACGTGGGTACAACATTAATTACTGTCACCAAGCAGTATACAGGATCTAATTAAATAAACGTAGGTACAACAATAATTACTGTCACGAAGCTGTGTACAGGATCTAATTACATAAATGTGGGTACAACAATAATCACTGTCACCAATTAGTGCACAGGATCTAATTAAATAAATGTGGGTACAACAAGAATCACTGTCACCAATCAGTGTACAGGATCTAATTAAATAAACGTGGGTACAACAATAATCACTGTCACCAAGCAGTGTACAGGATCTAATTAAATAAACGTGTGTACAACAATAATTACTGTCACCAAGCAGTGAATAGGATCTAATTAAATAAACGTAGCTACAACAATAATTACTGTCACCAAGCAGTGTACAGGATCTAATTAAGGAAAGATGGGTACAACAATAATTACTGTCACCAAACAGTGTACAGGATCTAATTAAATAAACGTGGGTACAACAATAATCACTGTCAGCAAGCAGTGTACAGGATCTAATTAAATAAAAGTGTGTACAACAATAATTACTGTCACCAAGCGGTGAATAGGATCTAACTAAATAAGCGTGGGTACAACAATAATTACTGTCACCAAGCAGTGTACAGGATCTAATTAAATAAACGTGGGTACAACAATAATTACTGTCACGAAGCAGTGAATGGGATCTAATTAAATGAATGTGGGTACAACAATAATTACTGTCACCAAGCTGTGTACAGGATCTAATTAAATAAACGTGGGTACGACAATAATTACTGTCAAGAAGCACTGTACAGGATCCAGTTAAATAAACGTGTGTACAACAATAATTACTGTCACCAAGCAGTATACAGGATCTAGTTAAATAAACGTGGGTACAATAATAATTACTGTCACCAAGCAGTGTACAGGATCTAATTAAATAAACGTGGGTACAACATTAATTACTGTCACCAAGCAGTATACAGGATCTAATTAAATAAACGTAGGTACAACAATAATTACTGTCACGAAGCTGTGTACAGGATCTAATTAAATAAACGTGGGTACAACAATAATTACCGTCAGCGTTGTACAAGATCTAATTATATAAACATAGGTACAACAATAATTTCTGTCACAAAATAGTGTACAGGTTCTAATTGAATAAACGTGGGTACAACAATAATTACTGTCACCAATCAGTGTACAGGTTCTAATTGAATAAACGTGGGTACAACAATAGTTACTGACACCAAGCAGTGTACAAAATCCAATTAAATAAACGTGGGTACAACAATAATCACAGTCACCAGTGTACAGCATCTAATTAAATATACATGGGTAGAACAATAATTACTGACACCATGCAGTGCACAGGATCTAATTAATTAAACGTGGGTTCAACTATAATTACTGTCATCAGGCAGTGTACAGGATCTAAGTCAGTAAACGTGGGTACAACAATAATTCCTGTCGCCAAGCAGTGTACAGGATCTAATTAAATATACGTGGGTACAACAATAATCGATGTCACCAAGCAGTGTACAGGATCTAATTAAATAAACGTGGGTACAACAATAATTACTGTCACCAAGCAGTGTACAGGATCTAATTGTATAAACGTGGGTACAACAAGAATCACTGTCACCAATCAGTGTACAGGATCTAATTAAATAAACGTGGGTACAACAATAATTACTGTTACCAAGCAGTGTACAGGATCTAATTAAATAAAAGTGTGTACAACAATAATTACTGTCACGAAGCGGTGAATAGGATCTAATTAAAAAAAAAGTGGGTACAACAATAATTACTGTCACGAAGCTGTGTACAGGATCTAATTCAATAAACGTGTGTACAACAATAATTACTGTCACCAAGCAGTATACAGGATCTAGTTAAATAAACGTGGGTACAATAATAATTACTGTCACGAAGCTCTGTACAGGATCTAATTAAATAAATGTGGGTACAACAATAATCACTGTCACCAATCAGTGCACAGGATCTAATTGAATAAATGTGGGTCGAACAAGAATCACAGTCACCAAGCAGTGAATAGGATCTAATTAAATAAACGTGGGAACAACAATAATTACTGTCAGCAGTGTACAGGATCTAATTAAATAAACGTGGGTACAACAATAATTACTGTCACCAAGCTGTGTACAGGATCTAATTAAATAAACGTGGGTACAACAATAATTACTGTCACCAAGCAGTGTACAGGATCTAATTAAATAAACGTGGGAACAACAATAATTACTGTCAGCCGTGTACAGGATCTAATTAAATAAACGAGGGTACAACAATAATTACTGTCACCAATCAGTGTACAGGTTCTAATTGAATAAACGTGTGTACTACAATAATTTCTGTCACCAATCAGTGTACAGGTTCTAATTGAATAAACGTGGGTACAACAATAATTACTGACACCAAGCAGTGTACAAAATCCAATTAAATAAACGTGGGTACAACAATAATCACAGTCACCAGTGTACAGCATCTAATTAAATATACATGGGTAGCATAATAATTACTGACACCATGCAGTGCACCGGATCTAATTAATTAAACGTGGGTACAACAATAATTACTGTCATCAGGCAGTGTACGGGATCTAAGTCAATAAACGTGGGTACAACAATAATTCCTGTCACCAAGCAGTGCACAGGATCTAATTAATTAAACGTGGGTTCAACAATAATTACTGTCATCAGGCAGTGTACAGGATCTAAGTCAATAAACGTGGGTACAACAATAATTCCTGTCACCAAGCAGTGTACAGGATCTAATTAAATATACGTGGGTATAACAATAATCGATGTCACCAAGCAGTATACAGGATCTAATTAAATAAACGTGGGTAGAACAATAATTACTGTCACCAAGCTGTGTACAGGATCTAATTAAATAATCGTGGGTACAACTTGAATTACTGTCACCAAGCAGTGTACAGGATCTAATTGAATAAACGTGGGTACAACAAGAATCACTGTCACCAATCAGTGTACAGGATGTAATTAAATAAACGTGGGTACAACAATAATTACTGTCACGAAGCTGTGTACAGGATCTAATTCAATAAAAGTGTGTACAACAATAATTACTGTCACCAAGCAGTATACAGGATCTAGTTCAATAAACGTGGGTACAATAATAATTACTGTCACCAAGCAGTGTACAGGATCTAATTAAATAAACGTGGGTACAACAATAATTACTGTCATCAAGCAGTGAATAGGATCTAATTAAATAAACGTAGGTACAACAATAATTACTGTCACCAAGCAGTGTACAGGATCTAATTAAATAAACGTGGGTACAACAATAATTACTGTCACCAAGCAGTGTACAGGATCTAATTAAATAAACGTGGGTACAACAATAATTACCGTCAGCGTTGTACAAGATCTAATTATATAAACGTAGGTACAACAATAATTTCTGTCACAAAATAGTGTACAGGATCCACTTAAATAAATGTTGATACAACAATAATTACTGTCACCAATCAGTGTACAGTTTCTAATTGAATAAACGTGGGTACAACAATAATTACTGACACCAAGCAGTGTACAAAATCCAATTAAATAAACGTGGGTACAACAATAATCACAGTCACCAGTGTACAGCATCTAATTAAATATACATGGGTAGAACAATAATTACTGACACCAAGCAGTGCACAGGATCTAATTAATTAAACGTGGGTACAACAATAATTACTGTCATCAGGCAGTGTACAGGATCTAAGTCAATAAACATGGGTACAACAATAATTCCTGTCACCAAGCAGTATACAGGATCTAATTAAGTATACGTGGGTACAACAATAATCGATGTCACCAAGCAGTGTACAGGATCTAATTAAATAAACGTGGGTACAACAATAATTACTGTCACCAAGCTGTGTACAGGATCTAATTAAATAAACGTGGGTACAACAATAATTACTGACACCAAGCTGTGTACAGGATCTAATTGAATAAACGTAGGTACAACAAGAATCACTGTCACCAATCAGTGTACAGGATCTAATTAAATAAACGTGGGTACAACAATAATTACTGTCACCAAGCAGTGTACAGGATCTAATTAAATAAAAGTGTGTACAACAACAATTACTGTCACCAAGCGGTGAATAAGATCTAATTAAATAAACGTGGGTACAACAATAATTACTGTCACCAATCAGTGTACAGGTTCTAATTGAATAAACGTGGGTACAACAATAATTACTGTCACCAATCAGTGTAAAGGTTCTAATTGAATAAACGTGGGTATGACAATAATTACTAACACCAAGCAGTGTACAAAATCCAATTAAATAAATGTGGGTACAACAATAATCACAGTCACCAGTGTACAGGATCTAATTAAATAAACGTGGGTACAACAATAATTACTGTCAGCAAGCAGTGTACAGGATCTAATTAAATAAAAGTGTGTACAACAATAATTACTGTCACCAAGCGGTGAATAGGATCTACCTAAATAATCGTCGGTACAACAATAATTACTGTCACCAAGTAGTGTACAGGATCTAATTAAATAAACATGGTTACAACAATAATTACTGTCACCAAGCAGTGTACAGGATCTAATTAAATAAATGTGGGTACAACAATAATTACTGTCACGAAGCAGTGAATGGGATCTAATTAAATGAATGTGGGTACATCAATAATTACTGTCACCAAGCTGTGTACAGGATCTAATTAAATAAACGTGGGTACTACAATAATTACTGTCAAGAAGCACTGTACAGGATCTAGTTGAATAAACGTAGGTACAACAAGAATCACTGTCACCAATCAGTGTACAGGATCTAATTAAATAAACGTGGGTACAACAATAATTACTGTCACCAAGCAGTGTACAGGATCTAATTAAATAAAAGTGTGTACAACAATAATTACTGTCACCAAGCGGTGAATAGGATCTAATTAAATAAACGTGTGTACAACAATAATTACTGTCACCAAGCAGTGTACAGGATCTAATTAAATAAAGGTGGGTACGACAATAATTACTGTCAAGAAGCACTGTACAGGATCTAGTTGAATAAACGTGGGTACAACATTAATTACTGTCACCAAGCAGTATACAGGATCTAATTAAATAAACGTAAGTACAACAATAATTACTGTCACGAAGCTGTGTACAGGATCTAATTAAATAAATGGTGGTACAACAATAATCACTGTCACCAATCAGTGCAGAGGATCTAATTAAATAAACGTGGGTACAACATTAATTACTGTCACCAAGCAGTGTACAGGATCTAATTAAATAAACGTGGGTACAACAATAATTACTGTCACCAAGCTGTGTACAGGATCTAATTAAATAATCGTGGGTACAACTTGAATTACTGTCACCAAGCAGTGTACAGGATCTAATTGAATAAACGTGGGTACAACAAGAATCACTGTCACCAATCAGTGTACAGGATGTAATTAAATAAACGTGGGTACAACAATAATTACTGTCACGAAGCTGTGTACAGGATCTAATTCATTAAAAGTGTGTACAACAATAATTACTGTCACCAAGCAGTATACAGGATCTAGTTCAATAAACGTGGGTACAATAATAATTACTGTCACCAAGCAGTGTACAGGATCTAATTAAATAAACGTGGGTACAACAATAATTACTGTCATCAAGCAGTGAATAGGATCTAATTAAATAAACGTAGGTACAACAATAATTACTGTCACCAAGCAGTGTACAGGATCTAATTAAATAAACGTGGGTACAACAATAATTACTGTCACCAAGCAGTGTACAGGATCTAATTAAATAAACGTGGGTACAACAATAATTACCGTCAGCGTTGTACAAGATCTAATTATATAAACGTAGGTACAACAATAATTTCTGTCACAAAATAGTGTACAGGATCCACTTAAATAAATGTTGATACAACAATAATTACTGTCACCAATCAGTGTACAGTTTCTAATTGAATAAACGTGGGTACAACAATAATTACTGACACCAAGCAGTGTACAAAATCCAATTAAATAAACGTGGGTACAACAATAATCACAGTCACCAGTGTACAGCATCTAATTAAATATACATGGGTAGAACAATAATTACTGACACCAAGCAGTGCACAGGATCTAATTAATTAAACGTGGGTACAACAATAATTACTGTCATCAGGCAGTGTACAGGATCTAAGTCAATAAACGTGGGTACAACAATAATTCCTGTCACCAAGCAGTATACAGGATCTAATTAAGTATACGTGGATACAACAATAATCGATGTCACCAAGCAGTGTACAGGATCTAATTAAATAAACGTGGGTACAACAATAATTACTGTCACCAAGCTGTGTACAGGATCTAATTAAATAAACGTGGGTACAACAATAATTACTGACACCAAGCTGTGTACAGGATCTAATTGAATAAACGTAGGTACAACAAGAATCACTGTCACCAATCAGTGTACAGGATCTAATTAAATAAACGTGGGTACAACAATAATTACTGTCACCAAGCAGTGTACAGGATCTAATTAAATAAAAGTGTGTACAACAACAATTACTGTCACCAAGCGGTGAATAAGATCTAATTAAATAAACGTGGGTACAACAATAATTACTGTCACCAATCAGTGTACAGGTTCTAATTGAATAAACGTGGGTACAACAATAATTACTGTCACCAATCAGTGTAAAGGTTCTAATTGAATAAACGTGGGTATGACAATAATTACTAACACCAAGCAGTGTACAAAATCCAATTAAATAAATGTGGGTACAACAATAATCACAGTCACCAGTGTACAGGATCTAATTAAATAAACGTGGGTACAACAATAATTACTGTCAGCAAGCAGTGTACAGGATCTAATTAAATAAAAGTGTGTACAACAATAATTACTGTCACCAAGCGGTGAATAGGATCTACCTAAATAATCGTCGGTACAACAATAATTACTGTCACCAAGTAGTGTACAGGATCTAATTAAATAAACATGGTTACAACAATAATTACTGTCACCAAGCAGTGTACAGGATCTAATTAAATAAATGTGGGTACAACAATAATTACTGTCACGAAGCAGTGAATGGGATCTAATTAAATGAATGTGGGTACATCAATAATTACTGTCACCAAGCTGTGTACAGGATCTAATTAAATAAACGTGGGTACTACAATAATTACTGTCAAGAAGCACTGTACAGGATCTAGTTGAATAAACGTAGGTACAACAAGAATCACTGTCACCAATCAGTGTACAGGATCTAATTAAATAAACGTGGGTACAACAATAATTACTGTCACCAAGCAGTGTACAGGATCTAATTAAATAAAAGTGTGTACAACAATAATTACTGTCACCAAGCGGTGAATAGGATCTAATTAAATAAACGTGTGTACAACAATAATTACTGTCACCAAGCAGTGTACAGGATCTAATTAAATAAAGGTGGGTACGACAATAATTACTGTCAAGAAGCACTGTACAGGATCTAGTTGAATAAACGTGGGTACAACATTAATTACTGTCACCAAGCAGTATACAGGATCTAATTAAATAAACGTAAGTACAACAATAATTACTGTCACGAAGCTGTGTACAGGATCTAATTAAATAAATGGTGGTACAACAATAATCACTGTCACCAATCAGTGCAGAGGATCTAATTAAATAAACGTGGGTACAACATTAATTACTGTCACCAAGCAGTGTACAGGATCTAATTAAATAAACGTGGGTACAACAATAATTACTGTCACCAAGCTGTGTACAGGATCTAATTAAATAATCGTGGGTACAACTTGAATTACTGTCACCAAGCAGTGTACAGGATCTAATTGAATAAACGTGGGTACAACAAGAATCACTGTCACCAATCAGTGTACAGGATGTAATTAAATAAACGTGGGTACAACAATAATTACTGTCACGAAGCTGTGTACAGGATCTAATTCAATAAAAGTGTGTACAACAATAATTACTGTCACCAAGCAGTATACAGGATCTAGTTCAATAAACGTGGGTACAATAATAATTACTGTCACCAAGCAGTGTACAGGATCTAATTAAATAAACGTGGGTACAACAATAATTACTGTCATCAAGCAGTGAATAGGATCTAATTAAATAAACGTAGGTACAACAATAATTACTGTCACCAAGCAGTGTACAGGATCTAATTAAATAAACGTGGGTACAACAATAATTACTGTCACCAAGCAGTGTACAGGATCTAATTAAATAAACGTGGGTACAACAATAATTACCGTCAGCGTTGTACAAGATCTAATTATATAAACGTAGGTACAACAATAATTTCTGTCACAAAATAGTGTACAGGATCCACTTAAATAAATGTTGATACAACAATAATTACTGTCACCAATCAGTGTACAGTTTCTAATTGAATAAACGTGGGTACAACAATAATTACTGACACCAAGCAGTGTACAAAATCCAATTAAATAAACGTGGGTACAACAATAATCACAGTCACCAGTGTACAGCATCTAATTAAATATACATGGGTAGAACAATAATTACTGACACCAAGCAGTGCACAGGATCTAATTAATTAAACGTGGGTACAACAATAATTACTGTCATCAGGCAGTGTACAGGATCTAAGTCAATAAACGTGGGTACAACAATAATTCCTGTCACCAAGCAGTATACAGGATCTAATTAAGTATACGTGGGTACAACAATAATCGATGTCACCAAGCAGTGTACAGGATCTAATTAAATAAACGTGGGTACGACAATAATTACTGTCACCAAGCTGTGTACAGGATCTAATTAAATAAACGTGGGTACAACTTTAATTACTGTCACCAAGCAGTGTACAGGATCTAATTAAATAAACGTGGGTACAACAATAATTACTGTCACCAAGCAGTGTACAGGATCTAATTGAATAAACGTGGGTACAACAAGAATCACTGTCACCAATCAGTGTACAGGATCTAATTAAATAAACGTGTGTACAACAATAATTACTGTTACCAAGCAGTGTACAGGATCTAATTAAATACAAGTGTGTACAACAATAATTACTGTCACGAAGCGGTGAATAGTATCTAATTAAATAAACGTGGGTACAACAATAATTACTGTCACGAAGCTGTGTACAGGATCTAATTCAATAAACGTGTGTACAACAAAAATTACGGTCACCAAGCAGTGTACAGGATCTAATTAAATAAACGTGGGTACAACAATAATCACTGTCACCAAGCAGTGTACATGATCTAATTAAATAAACGTGGGTACAACAATAATTACTGTCACCAATCAGTGTACAGGTCCTAATTGAATACACGTGGGTACAACAATAATTACTGTCACCAATCGGTGTACAGGTTCTAATTGAATAAACGTGGGTACAACAATAATTACTGACACCAAGCAGTGTACAAAATCCAATTAAATAAATGTGGGTACAACAATAATCACAGTCACCAGTGTACAGCATCTAATTAAATATACATGGGTAGAACAATAATTACTGACACCAAGCAGTGCACAGTATCTAATTAATTAAACGTGGGTACAACAATAATTACTATCATCAGGCAGTGTACGGGATCTAAGTCAATAAACGTGGGTACAACAGTAATTCCTGTCACCAAACAGTGCACAGGATCTAATTAAATATACGTGGGTACAACAATAATCGATGTCACCAAGCAGTGTACAGGATCTAATTAAATAAACGTGGGTACAACAATAATTACTGTCACCAAGCTGTGTACAGGATCTAATTAAATAAACGTGGGTACAACAATAATTACTGACACCAAGCTGTGTACAGGATCTAATTGAATAAACGTAGGTACAACAAGAATCACTGTCACCAATCAGTGTACAGGATCTAATTAAATAAACGTGGGTACAACAATAATTACTGTCACCAAGCAGTGTACAGGATCTAATTAAATAAAAGTGTGTACAACAACAATTACTGTCACCAAGCGGTGAATAAGATCTAATTAAATAAACGTGGGTACAACAATAATTACTGTCACCAATCAGTGTACAGGTTCTAATTGAATAAACGTGGGTACAACAATAATTACTGTCACCAATCAGTGTAAAGGTTCTAATTGAATAAACGTGGGTATGACAATAATTACTAACACCAAGCAGTGTACAAAATCCAATTAAATAAATGTGGGTACAACAATAATCACAGTCACCAGTGTACAGGATCTAATTAAATAAACGTGGGTACAACAATAATTACTGTCAGCAAGCAGTGTACAGGATCTAATTAAATAAAAGTGTGTACAACAATAATTACTGTCACCAAGCGGTGAATAGGATCTACCTAAATAATCGTCGGTACAACAATAATTACTGTCACCAAGTAGTGTACAGGATCTAATTAAATAAACATGGTTACAACAATAATTACTGTCACCAAGCAGTGTACAGGATCTAATTAAATAAATGTGGGTACAACAATAATTACTGTCAGGAAGCAGTGAATGGGATCTAATTAAATGAATGTGGGTACATCAATAATTACTGTCACCAAGCTGTGTACAGGATCTAATTAAATAAACGTGGGTACTACAATAATTACTGTCAAGAAGCACTGTACAGGATCTAGTTGAATAAACGTAGGTACAACAAGAATCACTGTCACCAATCAGTGTACAGGATCTAATTAAATAAACGTGGGTACAACAATAATTACTGTCACCAAGCAGTGTACCGGATCTAATTAAATAAAAGTGTGTACAACAATAATTACTGTCACCAAGCGGTGAATAGGATCTAATTAAATAAACGTGTGTACAACAATAATTACTGTCACCAAGCAGTGTACAGGATCTAATTAATAAAGGTGGGTACGACAATAATTACTGTCAAGAAGCACTGTACAGGATCTAGTTGAATAAACGTGGGTACAACATTAATTACTGTCACCAAGCAGTATACAGGATCTAATTAAATAAACGTAAGTACAACAATAATTACTGTCACGAAGCTGTGTACAGGATCTAATTAAATAAATGGTGGTACAACAATAATCACTGTCACCAATCAGTGCAGAGGATCTAATTAAATAAACGTGGGTACAACATTAATTACTGTCACCAAGCAGTGTACAGGATCTAATTAAATAAACGTGGGTACAACAATAATTACTGTCACCAAGCAGTGTACAGGATCTAATTGAATAAACGTAGGTACAACAAGAATCACTGTCACCAATCAGTGTACAGGATCTAATTAAATAAACGTGGGTACAACAATAATTACTGTCACCAAGCGGTGAATAGGATCTAATTAAATAAACGTGTGTACAACAATAATTACTGTCACCAAGCAGTGTACAGGATCTAATTAAATAAACGTGGGTACAACAATAATTACTGTAACCAAGCTGTGTACAGGATCTAATTGAATAAACGTAGGTACAACAAGAATCACTGTCACCAATCAGTGTACAGGATCTAATTAAATAAACGTGGGTACAACAATAATTACTGTCAGCAAGCAGTGTACAGGATCTAATTAAATAAAAGTGTATACAACAACAATTACTGTCACCAGGCGGTGAATAGGATCTAATTAAATAAACGTGGGTACAACAATAATTACTGTCACGAAGCTGTGTACAGGATCTAATTGAATAAACGTAGGTACAACAAGAAGCACTGTCACCAATCAGTGTACAGGATTTAATTAAATAAACGTGGGTAGAACAATAATTACTGTCACCAAGCGGTGAATAGGATCTAATTAAATAAATGTGGGTACAACAATAATTACTGTCACGAAGCTGTGTACAGGATCTAATTCAATAAACGTGTGTACAACAATAATTACTGTCACCAAGCAGTGTACAGGATCTAATTAAATAAACGTGGGTACAACAATAATTACTGTCACCAAGCAGTATACAGGATCTAATTAAATAAACGTGGGTACCACAATAATCACTGTCACCAAGCGGTGTACAAAATCCAATTAAATAAATGTGGGTACAACAATAATCACAGTCACCAGTGTACAGGATCTAATTAAATAAACGTGGGTACAACAATAATTACTGTCAGCAAGCAGTGTACAGGATCTAATTAAATAAAAGTGTGTACAACAATAATTACTGTCACCAAGCGGTGAATAGGATCTACCTAAATAATCGTCGGTACAACAACAATTACTGTCACCAAGTAGTGTACAGGATCTAATTAAATAAATATGGTTACAACAATAATTACTGTCACCAAGCAGTGTACAGGATCTAATTAAATAAATGTGGGTACAACAATAATTACTGTCACGAAGCAGTGAATGGGATCTAATTAAATGAATGTGGGTACAACAATAATTACTGTCACCAAGCTGTGTACAGGATCTAATTAAATAAACGTGGGTACGACAATAATTACTGTCAAGAAGCACTGTATAGGATCTAGTTGAATAAACGTGGGTACAACATTAATTACTGTCACCAAGCAGTATACAGGATCTAATTAAATAAATGTAGGTACAACAATAATTACTGTCACGAAGCTGTGTACAGGATCTAATTAAATAAATGGTGGTACAACAATAATCACTGTCACCAATCAGTGCACAGGATCTAATTAAATAAACGTGGGTAGAACATTAATTACTGTCACCAAGCAGTGTACAGGATCTAATTAAATAAACGTGGGTACAACAATAATTACTGTCACCAAGCAGTGTACAGGATCTAATTGAATAAACGTAGGTACAACAAGAATCACTGTCACCAATCAGTGTACAGGATCTAATTAAATAAACGTGGGTACAACAATAATTACTGTCACCAAGCAGTGTACAGGATCTAATTAAATAAAAGTGTGTACAACAATAATTACTGTCACCAAGCGGTGAATAGGATCTAATTAAATAAACGTGTGTACAACAATAATTACTGTCACCAAGCAGTGTACAGGATCTAATTAAATAAACGTGGGTACAACAATAATTACTGTCACCAAGCTGTGTACAGGATCTAATTGAATAAACGTAGGTACAACAAGAATCACTGTCACCAATCAGTGTACAGGATCTAATTAAATAAACGTGGGTACAACAATAATTACTGTCACCAAGCAGTGTACAGGATCTAATTAAATAAAAGTGTGTACAACAACAATTACTGTCACCAAGCGGTGAATAGGATCTAATTAAATAAACGTGGGTACAACAATAATTACTGTCACGAAGCTGTGTACAGGATCTAATTCAATAAACGTGTCTACAACAATAATTACTGTCACCAAGCAGTGTACAGGATGTAATTAAATAAACGTGGGTACAACAATAATCACTGTCACCAAGCAGTGTACAGGATCTAATTAAATAAACGTGGGTACAACAATAATCACTGTCACCAAGCAGTGTACATGATCTTATTAAATAAATGTGGGTACAACAATTATTACTGTCACCAATCAGTGTACAGGTTCTAATTGAATAAACGTGGGTACAACAATAATTACTGTCACCAATCACTGTACAGGTTCTAATTGAATAAATGTGGGTACAACAATAATTACTGACACCAAGCAGGGTACAAAATCCAATTAAATAAATGTGGGTACAACAATAATCACAGTCACCAGTGTACAGCATCTAATTAAATATACATGGGTAGAACAATAATTACTGACACCAAGCAGTGCACAGGATCTAATTAATTAAACATGGGTACAACAATAATTACTGTCATCAGGCAGTGTATGGGATCTAAGTCAATAAACGTGGGTACAACAATAATTACTGTCACCAAGCAGTGTACAGGATCTAATTAAATAAACGTTGGTACAACAATAATCACTGTCACCAAGCAGTGTACAGGATCTAATTAAATAAACGTGGGTACAACAATAATTACTGTCACCAAGCTGTGTACAGGATCTAATTAAATAATCGTGGGTAGAACAATAATTACTGTCACCAAGCTGTGTACAGGATCT
This sequence comes from Hypanus sabinus, assembly GCF_030144855.1. Classification (NCBI taxonomy): domain Eukaryota; kingdom Metazoa; phylum Chordata; class Chondrichthyes; order Myliobatiformes; family Dasyatidae; genus Hypanus; species Hypanus sabinus. The sequence goes on from NW_026779079.1 coordinate 98,134, forward strand.
AATTAAATAATCGTGGGTACAACTTGAATTACTGTCACCAAGCAGTGTACAGGATCTAATTGAATAAACGTGGGTACAACAAGAATCACTGTCACCAATCAGTGTACAGGATGTAATTAAATAAACGTGGGTACAACAATAATTACTGTCACGAAGCTGTGTACAGGATCTAATTCAATAAAAGTGTGTACAACAATAATTACTGTCACCAAGCAGTATACAGGATCTAGTTCAATAAACGTGGGTACAATAATAATTACTGTCACCAAGCAGTGTACAGGATCTAATTAAATAAACGTGGGTACAACAATAATTACTGTCATCAAGCAGTGAATAGGATCTAATTAAATAAACGTAGGTACAACAATAATTACTGTCACCAAGCAGTGTACAGGATCTAATTAAATAAACGTGGGTACAACAATAATTACTGTCACCAAGCAGTGTACAGGATCTAATTAAATAAACGTGGGTACAACAATAATTACCGTCAGCGTTGTACAAGATCTAATTATATAAACGTAGGTACAACAATAATTTCTGTCACAAAATAGTGTACAGGATCCACTTAAATAAATGTTGATACAACAATAATTACTGTCACCAAGCAGTGTACATGATCTAATTAAATAAACGTGGGTACAACAATAATTACTGTCACCAATCAGTGTACAGGTTCTAATTGAATAAACGTGGGTACAACAATAATTACTGTCACCAATCAGTGTACAGGTTCTAATTGAATAAACGTGGGTACAACAATAATTACTGTCACCAATCAGTGTACAGTTTCTAATTGAATAAACGTGGGTACAACAATAATTACTGACACCAAGCAGTGTACAAAATCCAATTAAATAAACGTGGGTACAACAATAATCACAGTCACCAGTGTACAGCATCTAATTAAATATACATGGGTAGAACAATAATTACTGACACCAAGCAGTGCACAGGATCTAATTAATTAAACGTGGGTACAACAATAATTACTGTCATCAGGCAGTGTACAGGATCTAAGTCAATAAACGTGGGTACAACAATAATTCCTGTCACCAAGCAGTATACAGGATCTAATTAAGTATACGTGGGTACAACAATAATCGATGTCACCAAGCAGTGTACAGGATCTAATTAAATAATCGTGGGTACGACAATAATTACTGTCACCAAGCTGTGTACAGGATCTAATTAAATAAACGTGGGTACAACTTTAATTACTGTCACCAAGCAGTGTACAGGATCTAATTAAATAAACGTGGGTACAACAATAATTACTGTCACCAAGCAGTGTACAGGATCTAATTGAATAAACGTGGGTACAACAAGAATCACTGTCACTAATCAGTGTACAGGATCTAATTAAATAAACGTGTGTACAACAATAATTACTGTTACCAAGCAGTGTACAGGATCTAATTAAATACAAGTGTGTACAACAATAATTACTGTCACGAAGCGGTGAATAGTATCTAATTAAATAAACGTGGGTACAACAATAATTACTGTCACGAAGCTGTGTACAGGATCTAATTCAATAAACGTGTGTACAACAAAAATTACGGTCACCAAGCAGTGTACAGGATCTAATTAAATAAACGTGGGTACAACAATAATCACTGTCACCAAGCAGTGTACATGATCTAATTAAATAAACGTGGGTACAACAATAATTACTGTCACCAAGCTGTGTACAGGATCTAATTAAATAATCGTGGGTAGAACAATAATTACTGTCACTAAGCTGTGTACAGGATCTAATTAAATAATCGTGGGTACAACTTGAATTACTGTCACCAAGCAGTGTACAGGATCTAATTGAATAAACGTGGGTACAACAAGAATCACTGTCACCAATCAGTGTACAGGATGTAATTAAATAAACGTGGGTACAACAATAATTACTGTCACGAAGCTGTGTACAGGATCTAATTCAATAAAAGTGTGTACAACAATAATTACTGTCACCAAGCAGTATACAGGATCTAGTTCAATAAACGTGGGTACAATAATAATTACTGTCACCAAGCAGTGTACAGGATCTAATTAAATAAACGTGGGTACAACAATAATTACTGTCATCAAGCAGTGAATAGGATCTAATTAAATAAACGTAGGTACAACAATAATTACTGTCACCAAGCAGTGTACAGGATCTAATTAAATAAACGTGGGTACAACAATAATTACTGTCACCAAGCAGTGTACAGGATCTAATTAAATAAACGTGGGTACAACAATAATTACCGTCAGCGTTGTACAAGATCTAATTATATAAACGTAGGTACAACAATAATTTCTGTCACAAAATAGTGTACAGGATCCACTTAAATAAATGTTGATACAACAATAATTACTGTCACCAAGCAGTGTACATGATCTAATTAAATAAACGTGGGTACAACAATAATTACTGTCACCAATCAGTGTACAGGTTCTAATTGAATAAACGTGGGTACAACAATAATTACTGTCACCAATCAGTGTACAGGTTCTAATTGAATAAACGTGGGTACAACAATAATTACTGTCACCAATCAGTGTACAGTTTCTAATTGAATAAACGTGGGTACAACAATAATTACTGACACCAAGCAGTGTACAAAATCCAATTAAATAAACGTGGGTACAACAATAATCACAGTCACCAGTGTACAGCATCTAATTAAATATACATGGGTAGAACAATAATTACTGACACCAAGCAGTGCACAGGATCTAATTAATTAAACGTGGGTACAACAATAATTACTGTCATCAGGCAGTGTACAGGATCTAAGTCAATAAACGTGGGTACAACAATAATTCCTGTCACCAAGCAGTATACAGGATCTAATTAAGTATACGTGGGTACAACAATAATCGATGTCACCAAGCAGTGTACAGGATCTAATTAAATAATCGTGGGTACGACAATAATTACTGTCACCAAGCTGTGTACAGGATCTAATTAAATAAACGTGGGTACAACTTTAATTACTGTCACCAAGCAGTGTACAGGATCTAATTAAATAAACGTGGGTACAACAATAATTACTGTCACCAAGCAGTGTACAGGATCTAATTGAATAAACGTGGGTACAACAAGAATCACTGTCACTAATCAGTGTACAGGATCTAATTAAATAAACGTGTGTACAACAATAATTACTGTTACCAAGCAGTGTACAGGATCTAATTAAATACAAGTGTGTACAACAATAATTACTGTCACGAAGCGGTGAATAGTATCTAATTAAATAAACGTGGGTACAACAATAATTACTGTCACGAAGCTGTGTACAGGATCTAATTCAATAAACGTGTGTACAACAAAAATTACGGTCACCAAGCAGTGTACAGGATCTAATTAAATAAACGTGGGTACAACAATAATCACTGTCACCAAGCAGTGTACATGATCTAATTAAATAAACGTGGGTACAACAATAATTACTGTCACCAATCAGTGTACAGGTCCTAATTGAATACACGTGGGTACAACAATAATTACTGTCACCAATCGGTGTACAGGTTCTAATTGAATAAACGTGGGTACAACAATAATTACTGACACCAAGCAGTGTACAAAATCCAATTAAATAAATGTGGGTACAACAATAATCACAGTCACCAGTGTACAGCATCTAATTAAATATACATGGGTAGAACAATAATTACTGACACCAAGCAGTGCACAGTATCTAATTAATTAAACGTGGGTACAACAATAATTACTATCATCAGGCAGTGTACGGGATCTAAGTCAATAAACGTGGGTACAACAGTAATTCCTGTCACCAAACAGTGCACAGGATCTAATTAAATATACGTGGGTACAACAATAATCGATGTCACCAAGCAGTGTACAGGATCTAATTAAATAAACGTGGGTACAACAATAATTACTGTCACCAAGCTGTGTACAGGATCTAATTAAATAAACGTGGGTACAACAATAATTACTGACACCAAGCTGTGTACAGGATCTAATTGAATAAACGTAGGTACAACAAGAATCACTGTCACCAATCAGTGTACAGGATCTAATTAAATAAACGTGGGTACAACAATAATTACTGTCACCAAGCAGTGTACAGGATCTAATTAAATAAAAGTGTGTACAACAACAATTACTGTCACCAAGCGGTGAATAAGATCTAATTAAATAAACGTGGGTACAACAATAATTACTGTCACCAATCAGTGTACAGGTTCTAATTGAATAAACGTGGGTACAACAATAATTACTGTCACCAATCAGTGTAAAGGTTCTAATTGAATAAACGTGGGTATGACAATAATTACTAACACCAAGCAGTGTACAAAATCCAATTAAATAAATGTGGGTACAACAATAATCACAGTCACCAGTGTACAGGATCTAATTAAATAAACGTGGGTACAACAATAATTACTGTCAGCAAGCAGTGTACAGGATCTAATTAAATAAAAGTGTGTACAACAATAATTACTGTCACCAAGCGGTGAATAGGATCTACCTAAATAATCGTCGGTACAACAATAATTACTGTCACCAAGTAGTGTACAGGATCTAATTAATTAAACATGGTTACAACAATAATTACTGTCACCAAGCAGTGTACAGGATCTAATTAAATAAACGTGGGTACTACAATAATTACTGTCAAGAAGCACTGTACAGGATCTAGTTGAATAAACGTAGGTACAACAAGAATGACTGTCACCAATCAGTGTACAGGATCTAATTAAATAAACGTGGGTACAACAATAATTACTGTCACCAAGCAGTGTACAGGATCTAATTAAATAAAGGTGGGTACGACAATAATTACTGTCAAGAAGCACTGTACAGGATCTAGTTGAATAAACGTGGGTACAACATTAATTACTGTCACCAAGCAGTATACAGGATCTAATTAAATAAATGTAGGTACAACAATAATTACTGTCACGAAGCTGTGTACAGGATCTAATTAAATAAATGGTGGTACAACAATAATCACTGTCACCAATCAGTGCACAGGATCTAATTAAATAAACGTGGGTAGAACATTAATTACTGTCACCAAGCAGTGTACAGGATCTAATTAAATAAACGTGGGTACAACAATAATTACTGTCACCAAGCAGTGTACAGGATCTAATTGAATAAACGTAGGTACAACAAGAATCACTGTCACCAATCAGTGTACAGGATCTAATTAAATAAACGTGGGTACAACAATAATTACTGTCACCAAGCGGTGAATAGGATCTAATTAAATAAACGTGTGTACAACAATAATTACTGTCACCAAGCAGTGTACAGGATCTAATTAAATAAACGTGGGTACAACAATAATTACTGTAACCAAGCTGTGTACAGGATCTAATTGAATAAACGTAGGTACAACAAGAATCACTGTCACCAATCAGTGTACAGGATCTAATTAAATAAACGTGGGTACAACAATAATTACTGTCAGCAAGCAGTGTACAGGATCTAATTAAATAAAAGTGTATACAACAACAATTACTGTCACCAGGCGGTGAATAGGATCTAATTAAATAAACGTGGGTACAACAATAATTACTGTCACGAAGCTGTGTACAGGATCTAATTGAATAAACGTAGGTACAACAAGAAGCACTGTCACCAATCAGTGTACAGGATTTAATTAAATAAACGTGGGTAGAACAATAATTACTGTCACCAAGCGGTGAATAGGATCTAATTAAATAAATGTGGGTACAACAATAATTACTGTCACGAAGCTGTGTACAGGATCTAATTCAATAAACGTGTGTACAACAATAATTACTGTCACCAAGCAGTGTACAGGATCTAATTAAATAAACGTGGGTACAACAATAATTACTGTCACCAAGCAGTATACAGGATCTAATTAAATAAACGTGGGTACCACAATAATCACTGTCACCAAGCGGTGTACAAAATCCAATTAAATAAATGTGGGTACAACAATAATCACAGTCACCAGTGTACAGGATCTAATTAAATAAACGTGGGTACAACAATAATTACTGTCAGCAAGCAGTGTACAGGATCTAATTAAATAAAAGTGTGTACAACAATTATTACTGTCACCAAGCGGTGAATAGGATCTACCTAAATAATCGTCGGTACAACAACAATTACTGTCACCAAGTAGTGTACAGGATCTAATTAAATAAATATGGTTACAACAATAATTACTGTCACCAAGCAGTGTACAGGATCTAATTAAATAAATGTGGGTACAACAATAATTACTGTCACGAAGCAGTGAATGGGATCTAATTAAATGAATGTGGGTACAACAATAATTACTGTCACCAAGCTGTGTACAGGATCTAATTAAATAAACGTGGGTACGACAATAATTACTGTCAAGAAGCACTGTATAGGATCTAGTTGAATAAACGTGGGTACAACATTAATTACTGTCACTAAGCAGTATACAGGATCTAATTAAATAAATGTAGGTACAACAATAATTACTGTCACGAAGCTGTGTACAGGATCTAATTAAATAAATGGTGGTACAACAATAATCACTGTGACCAATCAGTGCACAGGATCTAATTAAATAAACGTGGGTAGAACATTAATTACTGTCACCAAGCAGTGTACAGGATCTAATTAAATAAACGTGGGTACAACAATAATTACTGTCACCAAGCAGTGTACAGGATCTAATTGAATAAACGTAGGTACAACAAGAATCACTGTCACCAATCAGTGTACAGGATCTAATTAAATAAACGTGGGTACAACAATAATTACTGTCACCAAGCAGTGTACAGGATTTAATTAAACACAAGTGTGTACAACAATAATTACTGTCACCAAGCGGTGAATAGGATCTAATTAAATAAACGTGTGTACAACAATAATTACTGTCACCAAGCAGTGTACAGGATCTAATTAAATAAACGTGGGTACAACAATAATTACTGTCACCAAGCTGTGTACAGGATCTAATTGAATAAACGTAGGTACAACAAGAATCACTGTCACCAATCAGTGTACAGGATCTAATTAAATAAACGTGGGTACAACAATAATTACTGTCACCAAGAGGTGTACAGGATCTAATTAAATAAAAGTGTGTACAACAACAATTACTGTCACCAAGCGGTGAATAGGATCTAATTAAATAAACGTGGGTACAACAATAATTACTGTCACGAAGCTGTGTACAGGATCTAATTCAATAAACGTGTCTACAACAATAATTACTGTCACCAAGCAGTGTACAGGATGTAATTAAATAAACGTGGGTACAACAATAATCACTGTCACCAAGCAGTGTACAGGATCTAATTAAATAAACGTGGGTACAACAATAATTACTGTCACCAATCACTGTACAGGTTCTAATTGAATAAATGTGGGTACAACAATAATTACTGACACCAAGCAGGGTACAAAATCCAATTAAATAAATGTGGGTACAACAATAATCACAGTCACCAGTGTACAGCATCTAATTAAATATACATGGGTAGAACAATAATTACTGACACCAAGCAGTGCACAGGATCTAATTAATTAAACGTGGGTACAACAATCATTACTGTCATCAGGCAGTGTATGGGATCTAAGTCAATAAACGTGGGTACAACAATAATTACTGTCACCAAGCAGTGTACAGGATCTAATTAAATAAACGTGGGTACAACAATAATCACTGTCACCAAGCAGTGTACAGGATCTAATTAAATAAACGTGGGTACAACAATAATTACTGTCACCAAGCAGTATACAGGATCTAATTAAATAAACGTGGGTACAACAATAATCACAGTCACCAGTGTACAGCATCTAATTAAATATACATGGGTAGCATAATAATTACTGACACCAAGCAGCGCACAGGATCTAATTAATTAAACGTGGGTACAACAATAATTACTGTCATCAGGCAGTGTACGGGATCTAAGTCAATAAACGTGGGTACAACAATAATTGCTGTCACCAAGCACTGTACACGATCTAATTAAATATACGTGGGTACAACATTAATTACTGTCACCAAGCAGTGTACAGGATCTAATTAAATAAACGTGGGTACAACAATAATTACTGTCACCAAGCAGTGTACAGGATCTAATTGAATAAACGTAGGTACAACAAGAATCACTGTCACCAATCAGTGTACAGGATCTAATTAAATAAACGTGGGTACAACAATAATTACTGTCACTAAGCAGTGTACAGGATCTAATTAAATAAACGTGGGTACAACAATAATTACTGTCACCAAGCAGTGTACAGGATCTAATTGAATAAACGTAGGTACAACAAGAATCACTGTCACCAATCAGTGTACAGGATCTAATTAAATAAACGTGGGCACAACAATAATTACTGTCACCAAGCAGTGTACAGGATCTAATTAAATAAACGTGGGTACAACAATAATTACTGTCACCAAGCAGTGTACAGGATCTAATTGAATAAACGTAGTTACAACAAGAATCACTGTCACCAATCAGTGTACAGGATCTAATTAAATAAACGTGGGTACAACAATAATTACTGTCACCAAGCAGTGTACAGGATCTAATTAAATAAAAGTGTGTACAACAATAATTACTGTCACCAAGCGGTGAATAGTATCTAATTAAATAAACGTGGGTACAACAATAATTACTGTTACGAAGCTGTGTACAGGATCTAATTCAATAAACGTGTGTACAACAATAATTACTGTCACCAAGCAGTGTAGAGGATCTAATTAAATAAACGTGGTTACAACAATAATTACTGTCACCAAGCAGTATACAGGATCTAATTAAATAAACGTGGGTACAACAATAATCACTGTCACCAAGCAGTGTACAAAATCCAATTAAATAAATGTGGGTACAACAATAATCACAGTCACCAGTGTACAGGATCTAATTAAATAAACGTGGGTACAACAATAATTACTGTCAGCAAGCAGTGTACAGGATCTAATTAAATAAAAGTGTGTACAACAATAATTACTGTCACCAAGCGGTGAATAGGATCTACCTAAATAATCGTGGGTACAACAATAATTACTGTCACCAAGTAGTGTACAGGATCTAATTAAATAAACATGATTACAACAATAATTACTGTCACCAAGCAGTGTACAGGATCTAATTAAATAAATGTGGGTACAACAATAATTACTGTCACGAAGCAGTGAATGGGATCTAATTAAATGAATGTGGGTACAACAATAATTACTGTCACCAAGCTGTGTACAGGATCTAATTAAATAAACGTGGGTTCAACATTATTTACTGTCACCAAGCAGTATACAGGATCTAATTAAATAAATGTAGGTACAACAATAATTACTGTCACGAAGCTGTGTACAGGATCTAATTAAATAAATGGTGGTACAACAATAATCACTGTCACCAATCAGTGCACAGGATCCAATTAAATAAATGTGGGTACAACAATAATCACAGTCAGCAGCGTGCAGCATCTAATTAAATATACATGGGTAGAACAATAATTACTGACACCAAGCAGTGCGCAGGATCTAATTAATTAAACGTGGGTACAACAATAATTACTGTCATCAGGCAGTGTACGGGATCTAAGTCAATGAACGTGGGTACAACAATAATTCCTGTCACCAAGCAGTGTACAAGATCTAATTAAATAAACGTGGGTACAACAATAATTACTGTCACCAAGCAGTGTACAGGATGTAATTGAATAAACGTAGCTACAACAAGAATCACTGTCACCAATCAGTGTACAAGATCTAATTAAATAAACGTGGGTACAACAATAATTACTCTTACCAAGCAGTGTACAGGATCTAATTAAATAAAAGTGTCTACAACAATAATTACTGTCACCAAGCGGTGAATAGGATCTAATTCAATAAACGTGTGTACAACAATAATTACTGTCACCAAGTAGTGAATAGGATGTAATTAAATAAACGTGGGTACAACAATAATTACTGTCACGAAGCTGTGTACAGGATCTAATTCAATAAACGTGTGTACAACAATAATTACTGTCACCAAGCAGTGTACAGGATCTAATTAAATAAACGTGGGTACAACAATAATCACTGTCACCAAGCAGTGTACAGGATCTAATTAAATAAATGTGAGTACAACAATAATTACTGTCACCAAGCAGTATACAGGATCTAATTAAATAAACGTGGGTACAACAATAATCACTGTCACCAAGCAGTGTACAGGATCTAATTAAATAAACGTGGGTACAACAATAATCACAGTCACCAGTGTACAGCATCTAATTAAATATACATGGGTAGCATAATAATTACTGACACCAAGCAGTGTACAGGATCTAATTAAATAAACGTGGGTACAACAATAATTACTGTCACCAAGCAGTATACAGGATCTAATTAAATAAACGTGGGTACAACAATAATCACAGTCACCAGTGTACAGCATCTAATTAAATATACATGGGTAGCATAATAATTACTGTCACCAAGCAGTGTACAGGATGTAATTGAATAAACGTAGGTACAACAAGAATCACTGTCACCAATCAGTGTACAGGATCTAATTAAATAAACGTGTCTACAACAATAATTACTGTCACCAAGCGGTGAATAGGATCTAATTCAATAAACGTGTGTACAACAATAATTACTGTCACCAAGTAGTGAATAGGATGTAATTAAATAAACGTGGGTACAACAATAATTACTGTCACGAAGCTGTGTACAGGATCTAATTCAATAAACGTGTGTACAACAATAATTACTGTCACCAAGCAGTGTACAGGATCTAATTAAATAAACGTGGGTACAACAATAATCACTGTCACCAAGCAGTGTACAGGAGCTAATTAAATAAACGTGAGTACAACAATAATTACTGTCACCAAGCAGTATACAGGATCTAATTAAATAAACGTGTGTACAACAATAATCACTGTCACAAAGCAGTGTACAAAATCCAATTAAATAAATGTGGGTACAACAATAATCACAGTCACCAGTGTACAGCATCTAATTAAATATACATGGGTAGAATAATAATTACTGACACCAAGCAGTGCACAGGATCTAATTAATTAAACGTGGGTACAACAATAATTACTGTCACCAAGCAGTGTACAGGATCTAATTAAATAAAAGTGTGTACAATAATAATTACTGTCACCAAGCGGTGAATAGGATCTAATTAAATAAACGTGTGTACAACAATAATTACAGTCACCAAGCAGTGTACAGGATCTAATTAAATAAAAGTGGGTACAACAATAATCACTGTCACCAAGCAGTGTACAGGATCTAATTAAATAAACGTGGGTACAACAATAATTACTGTCACCAAGCAGTATACAGGATCTAATTAAATAAACGTGGGTACAACAATAATCACTGTCACCAAGCAGTGTACAGGATCTAATTAAATAAACGTGGGTACAACAATAATCACTGTCACCAAGCAGTGTACAAAATCCAATTAAATAAATGTGGGTACAACAATAATCACCGTCACCAGTGTACAGGATCTAATTAAATAAACGTGGGTACAACAATAATTACTGTCACCAAGCAGTATACAGGATCTAATTAAATAAACGTGGGTACAACAATAATCACTGTCACCAAGCAGTGTACAAAATCCAATTAAATAAATGTGGGTACAACAATAATCACAGTCACCAGTGTACAGGATCTAATTAAATAAACGTGGGTACAACAATAATTACTGTCAGCAAGCAGTGTACAGGATCTAATTAAATAAAAGTGTGTACAACAATAATTACTGTCACCAAGCGGTGAATACGATCTAATTAAATAAACGTGGGTACAACAATAATTACTGTCACCAAGCAGTGTACAGGATCTAATTAAATAAAAGTGTGTACAACAATAATTACTGTCACCAAGCGGTGAATAGGATCTACCTAAATAATCGTGGGTACAACAATAATTACTGTCACCAAGTAGTGTACAGGATCTAATTAAATAAACATGATTACAACAATAATTACTGTCACCAAGCAGTGTACAGGATCTAATTAAATAAATGTGGGTACAACAATAATTACTGTTACGAAGCAGTGAATGGGATCTAATTAAATGAATGTGGGTACAACAATAATTACTGTCACCAAGCTGTGTACAGGATCTAATTAAATAAACGTGGGTACGACAATAATTACTGTCAAGAAGCACTGTACAGGATCTAGTTAAATAAACGTGGGTTCAACATTATTTACTGTCACCAAGCAGTATACAGGATCTAATTAAATAAACGTAGGTACAACAATAATTACTGTCACGAAGCTGTGTACAGGATCTAATTAAATAAAAGGTGGTACAACAATAATCACTGTCACCAATCAGTGCACAGGATCCAATTAAATAAATGTGGGTACAACAATAATCACAGTCAGCAGCGTGCAGCATCTAATTAAATATACATGGGTAGAACAATAATTACTGACACCAAGCAGTGCGCAGGATCTAATTAATTAAACGTGGGTACAACAATAATTACTGTCATCAGGCAGTGTACGGGATCTAAGTCAATGAACGTGGGTACAACAATAATTCCTGTCACCAAGCAGTGTACAAGATCTAATTAAATAAACGTGGGTACAACAATAATTACTGTCACCAAGCAGTGTACAGGATGTAATTGAATAAACGTAGGTACAACAAGAATCACTGTCACCAATCAGTGTACAGGATCTAATTAAATAAACGTGGGTACAACAATAATTACTCTTACCAAGCAGTGTACAGGATCTAATTAAATAAAAGTGTCTACAACAATAATTACTGTCACCAAGCGGTGAATAGGATCTAATTCAATAAACGTGTGTACAACAATAATTACTGTCACCAAGTAGTGAATAGGATGTAATTAAATAAACGTGGGTACAACAATAATTACTGTCACAAAGTTGTGTACAGGATCTAATTCAATAAACGTGTGTACAACAATAATTACTGTCACCAAGCAGTGTACAGGATCTAATTAAATAAACGTGGGTACAACAATAATCACTGTCACCAAGCAGTGTACAGGATCTAATTAAATAAACGTGAGTACAACAATAATTACTGTCACCAAGCAGTATACAGGATCTAATTAAATAAACGTGGGTACAACAATAATCACTGTCACCAAGCAGTGTACAGGATCTAATTAAATAAACGTGGGTACAACAATAATCACAGTCACCAGTGTACAGCATCTAATTAAATATACATGGGTAGCATAATAATTACTGACACCAAGCAGTGTACAGGTTCTAATTAAATAAACGTGGGTACAACAATACTTACTGTCACCAAGCAGTATACAGGATCTAATTAAATAAACGTGGGTACAACAATAATCACAGTCACCAGTGTACAGCATCTAATTAAATATACATGGGTAGCATAATAATTACTGTCACCAAGCAGTGTACAGGATGTAATTGAATAAACGTAGGTACAACAAGAATCACTGTCACCAATCAGTGTACAGGATCTAATTAAATAAACGTGTCTACAACAATAATTACTGTCACCAAGCGGTGAATAGGATGTAATTAAATAAACGTGGGTACAACAATAATTACTGTCACGAAGCTGTGTACAGGATCTAATTCAATAAACGTGTGTACAACAATAATTACTGTCACCAAGCAGTGTACAGGATCTAATTAAATAAACGTGGGTACAACAATAATTACTGTCACCAAGCAGTATACAGGATCTAATTAAATAAACGTGGGTACAACAATAATCACTGTCACCAAGCAGTGTACAAAATCCAATTAAATAAATGTGGGTACAACAATAATCACAGTCACCAGTGTACAGCATCTAATTAAATATACATGGGTAGAATAATAATTACTGACACCAAGCAGTGCACAGGATCTAATTAATTAAACGTGGGTACAACAATAATTACTGTCACCAAGCAGTGTACAGGATCAAATTAAATAAAAGTGTGTACAATAATAATTACTGTCACCAAGCGGTGAATAGGATCTAATTAAATAAACGTGTGTACAACAATAATTATTGTCACCAAGCGGTGAATAGGATCTAATTAAATAAACGTGGGTACAACAATAATTACTGTCACCAAGCAGTATACAGGATCTAATTAAATAAACGTGGGTACAACAATAATCACTGTCACCAAGCAGTGTACAGGATCTAATTAAATAAACGTGGGTACAACAATAATTACTGTCACCAAGCAGTATACAGGATCTAATTAAATAAACGTGGGTACAACAATAATCACAGTCACCAGTGTACAGCATCTAATTAAATATACATGGGTAGCATAATAATTACTGACACCAAGCAGTGCACAGGATCTAATTAATTAAACGTGGGTACAACAATAATTACTGTCATCAGGCAGTGTACGGGATCTAAGTCAATAAACGTGGGTAGAACAATAATTCCTGTCACCAAGCACTGTACAGGATCTAATTAAATATACGTGGGTACAACAATAATGGATGTCACCAAGCAGTGTAGAGGATCTAATTAAATAAACGTGGGTACAACAATAATTACTGTCACCAAGCTGTGTACAGGATCTAATTAAATAAACGTGGGTACAACATTAATTACTGTCACCAAGCAGTGTGCAGGATCTAATTAAATAAACGTGGGTACAGCAATAATTACTGTCACTAAGCAGTGTACAGGATCTAATTGAATAAACGTAGGTACAACAAGAATCACTGTCACCAATCAGTGTACAGGATCTAATTAAATAAACGTGTCTACAACAATAATTACTGTCACCAAGCGGTGAATAGGATCTAATTCAATAAACGTGTGTACAACAATAATTACTGTCACCAAGTAGTGAATAGGATGTAATTAAATAAATGTGGGTACAACAATAATTACTGTCACGAAGCAGTGAATGGGATCTAATTAAATGAATGTGGGTACAACAATAATTACTGTCACCAAGCTGTGTACAGGATCTAATTAAATAAACGTGGGTACGACAATAATTACTGTCACCAAGCAGTATACAGGATCTAATTAAATACACGTGGGTACAACAATAATCACTGTCACCAAGCAGTGTACAAAATCCAATTAAATAAATGTGGGTACAACAATAATCACAGTCACCAGTGTACAGGATCTAATTAAATAAAAGTGTGTACAACAATAATTACTGTCACCAAGCGGTGAATAGGATCTACCTAAATAATCGTGGGTACAACAATAATTACTGTCACCAAGTAGTGTACAGGATCTAATTAAATAAACATGATTACAACAATAATTACTGTCACCAAGCAGTGTACAGGATCTAATTAAATAAATGTGGGTACAACAATAATTACTGTTACGAAGCAGTGAATGGGATCTAATTAAATGAATGTGGGTACAACAATAATTACTGTCACCAAGCTGTGTACAGGATCTAATTAAATAAACGTGGGTACGACAATAATTACTGTCAAGAAGCACTGTACAGGATCTAGTTAAATAAACGTGGGTTCAACATTATTTACTGTCACCAAGCAGTATACAGGATCTAATTAAATAAACGTAGGTACAACAATAATTACTGTCACGAAGCTGTGTACAGGATCTAATTAAATAAAAGGTGGTACAACAATAATCACTGTCACCAATCAGTGCACAGGATCCAATTAAATAAATGTGGGTACAACAATAATCACAGTCAGCAGCGTGCAGCATCTAATTAAATATACATGGGTAGAACAATAATTACTGACACCAAGCAGTGCGCAGGATCTAATTAATTAAACGTGGGTACAACAATAATTACTGTCATCAGGCAGTGTACGGGATCTAAGTCAATGAACGTGGGTACAACAATAATTCCTGTCACCAAGCAGTGTACAAGATCTAATTAAATAAACGTGGGTACAACAATAATTACTGTCACCAAGCAGTGTACAGGATGTAATTGAATAAACGTAGGTACAACAAGAATCACTGTCACCAATCAGTGTACAGGATCTAATTAAATAAACGTGGGTACAACAATAATTACTCTTACCAAGCAGTGTACAGGATCTAATTAAATAAAAGTGTCTACAACAATAATTACTGTCACCAAGCGGTGAATAGGATCTAATTCAATAAACGTGTGTACAACAATAATTACTGTCACCAAGTAGTGAATAGGATGTAATTAAATAAACGTGGGTACAACAATAATTACTGTCACAAAGTTGTGTACAGGATCTAATTCAATAAACGTGTGTACAACAATAATTACTGTCACCAAGCAGTGTACAGGATCTAATTAAATAAACGTGGGTACAACAATAATCACTGTCACCAAGCAGTGTACAGGATCTAATTAAATAAACGTGAGTACAACAATAATTACTGTCACCAAGCAGTATACAGGATCTAATTAAATAAACGTGGGTACAACAATAATCACTGTCACCAAGCAGTGTACAGGATCTAATTAAATAAACGTGGGTACAACAATAATCACAGTCACCAGTGTACAGCATCTAATTAAATATACATGGGTAGCATAATAATTACTGACACCAAGCAGTGTACAGGTTCTAATTAAATAAACGTGGGTACAACAATACTTACTGTCACCAAGCAGTATACAGGATCTAATTAAATAAACGTGGGTACAACAATAATCACAGTCACCAGTGTACAGCATCTAATTAAATATACATGGGTAGCATAATAATTACTGTCACCAAGCAGTGTACAGGATGTAATTGAATAAACGTTGGTACAACAAGAATCACTGTCACCAATCAGTGTACAGGATCTAATTAAATAAACGTGTCTACAACAATAATTACTGTCACCAAGCGGTGAATAGGATGTAATTAAATAAACGTGGGTACAACAATAATTACTGTCACGAAGCTGTGTACAGGATCTAATTCAATAAACGTGTGTACAACAATAATTACTGTCACCAAGCAGTGTACAGGATCTAATTAAATAAACGTGGGTACAACAATAATCACTGTCACCAAGCAGTGTACAGGATCTAATTAAATAAACGTGAGTACAACAATAATTACTGTCACCAAGCAGTATACAGGATCTAATTAAATAAACGTGGGTACAACAATAATCACTGTCACCAAGCAGTGTACAAAATCCAATTAA
This sequence comes from Hypanus sabinus, assembly GCF_030144855.1. Taxonomy (NCBI): domain Eukaryota; kingdom Metazoa; phylum Chordata; class Chondrichthyes; order Myliobatiformes; family Dasyatidae; genus Hypanus; species Hypanus sabinus. Next base: position 115,197 of record NW_026779079.1, read on the forward strand.
ATAAATGTGGGTACAACAATAATCACAGTCACCAGTGTACAGCATCTAATTAAATATACATGGGTAGAATAATAATTACTGACACCAAGCAGTGCACAGGATCTAATTAATTAAACGTGGGTACAACAATAATTACTGTCACCAAGCAGTGTACAGGATCAAATTAAATAAAAGTGTGTACAATAATAATTTCTGACACCAAGCGGTGAATAGGATCTAATTAAATAAACGTGTGTACAACAATAATTATTGTCACCAAGCGGTGAATAGGATCTAATTAAATAAACGTGGGTACAACAATAATTACTGTCACCAAGCAGTATACAGGATCTAATTCAATAAACGTGGGTACAACAATAATCACTGTCACCAAGCAGTGTACAGGATCTAATTAAATAAACGTGGGGACAACAATAATTACTGTCACCAAGCAGTATACAGGATCTAATTAAATAAACGTGGGTACAACAATAATCACAGTCACCAGTGTACAGCATCTAATTAAATATACATGGGTAGCATAATAATTACTGACACCAAGCAGTGCACAGGATCTAATTAATTAAACGTGGGTACAACAATAATTACTGTCATCAGGCAGTGTACGGGATCTAAGTCAATAAACGTGGGTAGAACAATAATTCCTGTCACCAAGCACTGTACAGGATCTAATTAAATATACGTGGGTACAACAATAATGGATGTCACCAAGCAGTGTAGAGGATCTAATTAAATAAACGTGGGTACAGCAATAATTACTGTCACCAAGCTGTGTACAGGATCTAATTAAATAAACGTGGGTACAACATTAATTACTGTCACCAAGCAGTGTGCAGGATCTAATTAAATAAACGTGGGTACAGCAATAATTACTGTCACTAAGCAGTGTACAGGATCTAATTGAATAAACGTAGGTACAACAAGAATCACTGTCACCAATCAGTGTACAGGATCTAATTAAATAAACGTGTCTACAACAATAATTACTGTCACCAAGCGGTGAATAGGATCTAATTCAATAAACGTGTGTACAACAATAATTACTGTCACCAAGTAGTGAATAGGATGTAATTAAATAAATGTGGGTACAACAATAATTACTGTCACGAAGCAGTGAATGGGATCTAATTAAATGAATGTGGGTACAACAATAATTACTGTCACCAAGCTGTGTACAGGATCTAATTAAATAAACGTGGGTACGACAATAATTACTGTCAAGAAGCACTGTACAGGATCTAGTTAAATAAACGTGGGTTCAACATTATTTACTGTCACCAAGCAGTATACAGGATCTAATTAAATAAACGTAGGTACAACAATAATTACTGTCACGAAGCTGTGTACAGGATCTAATTAAATAAATGGTGGTACAACAATAATCACTGTCACCAATCAGTGCACAGGATCCAATTAAATAAATGTGGGTACAACAATAATCACAGTCAGCAGCGTGCAGCATCTAATTAAATATACATGGGTAGAACAATAATTACTGACACCAAGCAGTGCGCAGGATCTAATTAATTAAACGTGGGTACAACAATAATTACTGTCATCAGGCAGTGTACGGGATCTAAGTCAATGAACGTGGGTACAACAATAATTCCTGTCACCAAGCAGTGTACAAGATCTAATTAAATAAACGTGGGTACAACAATAATTACTGTCACCAAGCAGTGTACAGGATGTAATTGAATAAACGTAGGTACAACAAGAATCACTGTCACCAATCAGTGTACAGGATCTAATTAAATAAACGTGGGTACAACAATAATTACTCTTACCAAGCAGTGTACAGGATCTAATTAAATAAAAGTGTCTACAACAATAATTACTGTCACCAAGCGGTGAATAGGATCTAATTCAATAAACGTGTGTACAACAATAATTACTGTCACCAAGTAGTGAATAGGATGTAATTAAATAAACGTGGGTACAACAATAATTACTGTCACAAAGCTGTGTACAGGATCTAATTCAATAAACGTGTGTACAACAATAATTACTGTCACCAAGCAGTGTACAGGATCTAATTAAATAAACGTGGGTACAACAATAATCACTGTCACCAAGCAGTGTACAGGATCTAATTAAATAAACGTGAGTACAACAATAATTACTGTCACCAAGCAGTATACAGGATCTAATTAAATAAACGTGGGTACAACAATAATCACTGTCACCAAGCAGTGTACAGGATCTAATTAAATAAACATGGGTACAACAATAATCACAGTCACCAGTGTACAGCATCTAATTAAATATACATGGGTAGCATAATAATTACTGACACCAAGCAGTGTACAGGATCTAATTAAATAAACGTGGGTACAACAATAATTACTGTCACCAAGCAGTATACAGGATCTAATTAAATAAACGTGGGTACAACAATAATCACAGTCACCAGTGTACAGCATCTAATTAAATATACATGGGTAGCATAATAATTACTGTCACCAAGCAGTGTACAGGATGTAATTGAATAAACGTAGGTACAACAAGAATCACTGTCACCAATCAGTGTACAGGATCTAATTAAATAAACGTGTCTACAACAATAATTACTGTCACCAAGCGGTGAATAGGATCTAATTCAATAAACGTGTGTACAACAATAATTACTGTCACCAAGTAGTGAATAGGATGTAATTAAATAAACGTGGGTACAACAATAATTACTGTCACCAAGCTGTGTACAGGATCTAATTCAATAAACGTGTGTACAACAATAATTACTGTCACCAAGCAGTGTACAGGATCTAATTAAATAAACGTGGGTACAACAATAATCACTGTCACCAAGCAGTGTACAGGATCTAATTAAATAAACGTGAGTACAACAATAATTACTGTCACCAAGCAGTATACAGGATCTAATTAAATAAACGTGGGTACAACAATAATCACTGTCACCAAGCAGTGTACAAAATCCAATTAAATAAATGTGGGTACAACAATAATCACAGTCACCAGTGTACAGCATCTAATTAAATATACATGGGTAGAATAATAATTACTGACACCAAGCAGTGCACAGGATCTAATTAATTAAACGTGGGTACAACAATAATTACTGTCACCAAGCAGTGTACAGGATCTAATTAAATAAAAGTGTGTACAATAATAATTACTGTAACCAAGCGGTGAATAGGATCTAATTAAATAAACGTGTGTACAACAATAATTACTGTCACCAAGCAGTGTACAGGATCTAATTAAATAAAAGTGGGTACAACAATAATCACTGTCACCAAGCAGTGTACAGGATCTAATTAAATAAACGTGGGTACAACAATAATTACTGTCACCAAGCAGTATACAGGATCTAATTGAATAAACGTGGGTACAACAATAATCACTGTCACCAAGCAGTGTACAGGATCTAATTAAATAAACGTGGGTACAACAATAATCACTGTCACCAAGCAGTGTACAAAATCCAATTAAATAAATGTGGGTACAACAATAATCACCGTCACCAGTGTACAGGATCTAATTAAATAAACGTGGGTACAACAATAATTACTGTCACCAAGCAGTATACAGGATCTAATTAAATAAACGTGGGTACAACAATAATCACTGTCACCAAGCAGTGTATAAAATCCAATTAAATAAATGTGGGTACAACAATAATCACAGTCACCAGTGTACAGGATCTAATTAAATAAACGTGGGTACAACAATAATTACTGTCAGCAAGCAGTGTACAGGATCTAAATAAATAAAAGTGTGTACAACAATAATTACTGTCACCAAGCGGTGAATAGGATCTACCTAAATAATCGTGGGTACAACAATAATTACTGTCACCAAGTAGTGTACAGGATCTAATTAAATAAACATGATTACAACAATAATTACTGTCACCAAGCAGTGTACAGGATCTAATTAAATAAATGTGGGTACAACAATAATTACTGTCACGAAGCAGTGAATGGGATCTAATTAAATGAATGTGGGTACAACAATAATTACTGTCACCAAGCTGTGTACAGGATCTAATTAAATAAACGTGGGTACGACAATAATTACTGTCAAGAAGCACTGTACAGGATCTAGTTAAATAAACGTGGGTTCAACATTATTTACTGTCACCAAGCAGTATACAGGATCTAATTAAATAAACGTAGGTACAACAATAATTACTGTCACGAAGCTGTGTACAGGATCTAATTAAATAAATGGTGGTACAACAATAATCACTGTCACCAATCAGTGCACAGGATCCAATTAAATAAATGTGGGTACAACAATAATCACAGTCAGCAGCGTGCAGCATCTAATTAAATATAAATGGGTAGAACAATAATTACTGACACCAAGCAGTGCGCAGGATCTAATTAATTAAACGTGGGTACAACAATAATTACTGTCATCAGGCAGTGTACGGGATCTAAGTCAATGAACGTGGGTACAACAATAATTCCTGTCACCAAGCAGTGTACAAGATCTAATTAAATAAACGTGGGTACAACAATAATTACTGTCACCAAGCAGTGTACAGGATGTAATTGAATAAACGTAGGTACAACAAGAATCACTGTCACCAATCAGTGTACAGGATCTAATTAAATAAACGTGGGTACAACAATAATTACTCTTACCAAGCAGTGTACAGGATCTAATTAAATAAAAGTGTCTACAACAATAATTACTGTCACCAAGCGGTGAATAGGATCTAATTCAATAAACGTGTGTACAACAATAATTACTGTCACCAAGTAGTGAATAGGATGTAATTAAATAAACGTGGGTACAACAATAATTACTGTCACAAAGCTGTGTACAGGATCTAATTCAATAAACGTGTGTACAACAATAATTACTGTCACCAAGCAGTGTACAGGATCTAATTAAATAAACGTGGGTACAACAATAATCACTGTCACCAAGCAGTGTACAGGATCTAATTAAATAAACGTGAGTACAACAATAATTACTGTCACCAAGCAGTATACAGGATCTAATTAAATAAACGTGGGTACAACAATAATCACTGTCACCAAGCAGTGTACAGGATCTAATTAAATAAACGTGGGTACAACAATAATCACAGTCACCAGTGTACAGCATCTAATTAAATATACATGGGTAGCATAATAATTACTGACACCAAGCAGTGTACAGGATCTAATTAAATAAACGTGGGTACAACAATAATTACTGTCACCAAGCAGTATACAGGATCTAATTAAATAAACGTGGGTACAACAGTAATCACAGTCACCAGTGTACAGCATCTAATTAAATATACATGGGTAGCATAATAATTACTGTCACCAAGCAGTGTACAGGATGTAATTGAATAAACGTAGGTACAACAAGAATCACTGTCACCAATCAGTGTACAGGAACTAATTAAATAAACGTGTCTACAACAATAATTACTGTCACCAAGCGGTGAATAGGATCTAATTCAATAAACGTGTGTACAACAATAATTACTGTCACCAAGTAGTGAATAGGATGTAATTAAATAAACGTGGGTACAACAATAATTACTGTCTCGAAGCTGTGTACAGGATCTAATTCAATAAACGTGTGTACAACAATAATTACTGTCACCAAGCAGTGTACAGGATCTAATTAAATAAACGTGGGTACAACAATAATCACTGTCACCAAGCAGTGTACAGGATCTAATTAAATAAACGTGAGTACAACAATAATTACTGTCACCAGGCAGTATACAGGATCTAATTAAATAAACGTGGGTACAATAATAATCACTGTCACCAAGCAGTGTACAAAATCCAATTAAATAAATGTGGGTACAACAATAATCACAGTCACCAGTGTACAGCATCTAATTAAATATACTTGGGTAGAATAATAATTACTGACACCAAGCAGTGCACAGGATCTAATTAATTAAACGTGGGTACAACAATAATTACTGTCACCAAGCAGTGTACAGGATCTAATTAAATAAAAGTGTGTACAATAATAATTACTGTCACCAAGCGGTGAATAGGATCTAATTAAATAAACGTGTGTACAACAATAATTACTGTCACCAAGCAGTGTACAGGATCTAATTAAATAAAAGTGGGTACAACAATAATCACTGTCACCAAGCAGTGTACAGGATCTAATTAAATAAACGTGGGTACAACAATAATTACTGTCACCAAGCAGTATACAGGATCTAATTAAATAAACGTGGGTACAACAATAATCACTGTCACCAAGCAGTGTACAGGATCTAATTAAATGAACGTGGGTACAACAATAATCACTGTCACCAAGCAGTGTACAAAATCCAATTAAATAAATGTGGGTACAACAATAATCACCGTCACCAGTGTACAGGATCTAATTAAATAAACGTGGGTACAACAATAATTACTGTCAGCAAGCAGTGTACAGGATCTAATTAAATAAAAGTGTGTACAACAATAATTACTGTCACCAAGCGGTGAATAGGATCTACCTAAATAATCGTGGGTACAACAATAATTACTGTCACCAAGTAGTGTACAGGATCTAATTAAATAAACATGATTACAACAATAATTACTGTCATCAAGCAGTGTACAGGATCTAATTAAATAAATGTGGGTACAACAATAATTACTGTCACGAAGCAGTGAATGGGATCTAATTAAATGAATGTGAGTACAACAATAATTACTGTCACCAAGCTGTGTACAGGATCTAATTAAATAAACGTGGGTACGACAATAATTACTGTCAAGAAGCACTGTACAGGATCTAGTTAAATAAACGTGGGTTCAACATTATTTACTGTCACCAAGCAGTATACAGGATCTAATTAAATAAACGTAGGTACAACAATAATTACTGTCACGAAGCTGTGTACAGGATCTAATTAAATAAATGGTGGTACAACAATAATCACTGTCACCAATCAGTGCACAGGATCCAATTAAATAAATGTGGGTACAACAATAATCACGTCACCAGCTTACAGCATCTAATTAAATATACATGGGTAGAACAATAATTACTGACACCAAGCAGTGCACAGGATCTAATTAATTAAACGTGGGTACAACAATAATTACTGTCATCAGGCAGTGTACGGGATCTAAGTCAATGAACGTGGGTACAACAATAATTCCTGTCACCAAGCAGTGTACAAGATCTAATTAAATAAACGTGGGTACAACAATAATTACTGTCACCAAGCAGTGTACAGGATGTAATTGAATAAACGTAGGTACAACAAGAATCACTGTCACCAATCAGTGTACAGGATCTAATTAAATAAACGTGTCTACAACAATAATTACTGTCACCAAGCGGTGAATAGGATCTAATTCAATAAACGTGTGTACAACAATAATTACTGTCACCAAGTAGTGAATAGGATGTAATTAAATGAACGTGGGTAGAACAATAATTACTGTCACGAAGCTGTGTACAGGATCTAATTCAATAAACGTGTGTACAACAATAATTACTGTCACCAAGCAGTGTACAGGATCTAATTAAATAAACGTGGGTACAACAATAATCACTGTCACCAAGCAGTGTACAAAATCCAATTAAATAAATGTGGGTACAACAATAATCACAGTCACCAGTGTACAGCATCTAATTAAATATACATGGGTAGAATAATAATTACTGACACCAAGCAGTGCACAGGATCTAATTAATTAAACGTGGGTACAACAATAATTACTGTCATCAGGCAGTGTACGGGATCTGAGTCAATAAACGTGGGTACAACAATAATTCCTGTCACAAAGCAGTGTACAGGATCTAATTAAATATACGTGGGTACAACAATAATGGATGTCACCAAGCAGTGTAGAGGATCTAATTAAATAAACGTGGGTACAACAATAATTACTGTCACCAAGCTGTGTACAGGATCTAATTAAATAAACGTGGGTACAACATTAATTACTGTCACCAAGCAGTGTGCAGGATCTAATTAAATAAACGTGGGTACAGCAATAATTACTGTCACTAAGCAGTGTACAGGATCTAATTGAATAAACGTAGGTACAACAAGAATCACTGTCACCAATCAGTGTACAGGATCTAATTAAATAAACGTGGGTACAACAATAATTACTGTCACCAAGCAGTGTACAGGATCTAATTAAATAAAAGTGTGTACAACAATAATTACTGTCACCAAGCGGTGAATAGGATCTAATTAAATAAACGTGTGTACAACAATAATTATTGTCACCAAGCGGTGAATAGGATCTAATTAAATAAACGTGGGTACAACAATAATTACTGTCACCAAGCAGTATACAGGATCTAATTAAATAAACGTGGGTACAACAATAATCACTGTCACCAAGCAGTGTACAGGATCTAATTAAATAAACGTGGGTACAACAATAATTACTGTCACCAAGCAGTATACAGGATCTAATTAAATAAACGTGGGTACAACAATAATCACAGTCACCAGTGTACAGCATCTAATTAAATATACATGGGTAGCATAATAATTACTGACACCAAGCAGTGCACAGGATCTAATTAATTAAACGTGGGTACAACAATAATTACTGTCATCAGGCAGTGTACGGGATCTAAGTCAATAAACGTGGGTAGAACAATAATTCCTGTCACCAAGCACTGTACAGGATCTAATTAAATATACGTGGGTACAACAATAATGGATGTCACCAAGCAGTGTAGAGGATCTAATTAAATAAACGTGGGTACAACAATAATTACTGTCACCAAGCTGTGTACAGGATCTAATTAAATAAACGTGGGTACAACATTAATTACTGTCACCAAGCAGTGTGCAGGATCTAATTAAATAAACGTGGGTACAGCAATAATTACTGTCACTAAGCAGTGTACAGGATCTAATTGAATAAACGTAGGTACAACAAGAATCACTGTCACCAATCAGTGTACAGGATCTAATTAAATAAACGTGGGTACAACAATAATTACTGTCACCAAGCAGTGTACAGGATCTAATTAAATAAAAGTGTGTACAATAATAATTACTGTCACCAAGCGGTGAATAGGATCTAATTAAATAAACTTGTGTACAACAATAATTACTGTCACCAAGCAGTGTACAGGATCTAATTAAATAAACGTGGGTATAACAATAATCACTGTCACCAAGCAGTGTACAGGATCTAATTAAATAAACGTGGGTACAACAATAATTACTGTCACCAAGCAGTATACAGGATCTAATTAAATAAACGTGGGTACAACAATAATCACTGTCACCAAGCAGTGTACAGGATCTAATTAAATAAACGTGGGCACAACAATAATTACTGTCACCAAGCAGTGTACAGGATCTAATTAAATAAACGTGGGTACAACAATAATCACTGTCACCAGTGTACAGCATCTAATTAAATATACATGGGTAGCATAATAATTACTGACACCAAGCAGCGCACAGGATCTAATTAATTAAACGTGGGTACAACAATAATTACTGTCACCAAGCAGCGCACAGGATCTAATTAAATAAACGTGGGTACAACAATAATTACTCTCACCAAGCAGTGCACAGGATCTAATTAATTAAACGTGGGTACAACAATAATTACTGTCACCAAGCAGTGTACAGGATCTAATTAAATAAAAGTGTGTACAACAATAATTACTGTCACCAAGCGGTGAATAGGATCTAATTAAATAAACGTGGGTACAACAATAATTACTGTTACGAAGCTGTGTACAGGATCTAATTCAATAAACGTGTGTACAACAATAATTACTGTCACCAAATAGTGTACAGGATCTAATTAAATAAACGTGGGTACAACAATAATCACTGTCACCAAGCAGTGTACAAAATCCAATTAAATAAATGTGGGTACAACAATAATCACAGTCACCAGTGTACAGGATCTAATTAAATAAACGTGGGTACAACAATAATTACTGTCAGCAAGCAGTGTACAGGATCTAATTAAATAAACGTGGGTACAACAATAATCACTGTCACCAAGCAGTGTACAAAATCCAATTAAATAAATGTGGGTACAACAATAATCACAGTCACCAGTGTACAGGATCTAATTAAATAAGCGTGGGTACAACAATAATTACTGTCAGCAAGCAGTGTACAGGATCTAATTAAATAAAAGTGTATACAACAATAATTACTGTCACCAAGCGGTGAATAGGATCTACCTAAATAAACGTGGGTACAACAATAATTACTGTCACCAAGCAGTGTACAGGATCTAATTAAATAAACGTGGGTACAACAATAATTACTGTCACCAAGCAGTGTACAGGATCTAATTAAATAAATGTGGGTACAACAATAATTACTGTCACGAAGCAGTGAATGGGATCTAATTAAATGAATGTGGGTACAGCAATAATTACTGTCACCAAGCTGTGTACAGGATCTAATTAAATAAACGTGGGTACGACAATAATTACTGTCAAGAAGCACTGTACAGGATCTAGTTAAATAAACGTGGGTTCAACATTATTTACTGTCACCAAGCAGTATACAGGATCTAATTAAATAAACGTAGGTACAACAATAATTACTGTCACGAAGCTGTGTACAGGATCTAATTAAATAAATGGTGGTACTGTGGCGGTGTGCTACAAGCAGCGCTAAAATTACGACACGGAGTCGGTAGCTGCAGTCGAAGGAAAAACTTTATTCGAAAACTTCAGCCTCACTTTTAAGCCTCTGTCAACCGGCCCCCCATGGCGAAGAGGCTCCAAAGCTCTGTGCTCGCAAACCCCCGTAGGCTATCTAATTGTGAGTCGGTTCGGATACACTAGGAAATGAGGCGCTACATAACCCCCCCCCAGAACCGGCGATACACCCCCCAATGTCCACAGCCTGGGCCAGAACCTGCTTGGGAGGTCAGCCTCTGCGCCGAGGCGCCGGAAACTCGGCCAGTTGCGCCAGGTCCACATGGGCCGGTTTGAGACGGTCCACCGTGAAAACCTCCTCTTTCCCCCCAACGTCCAGCACGAACGTGGACCCGTTGTTCCGGAGCACCATAAACGGCCCCTCATATGGCCGCTGCAGCGGTGGCCGATGCCCGCCCCTTCGTACAAACACAAACTTACAGTTCTGTAGGTCTTTGGGTACGCCGGTCGGGTGCCGCCCGTGCTGTGAAGTGGGTATGGGGGCCAGGTTACCGAGCTTCTCGCGTAGTCTGCCCAGGACTGCTGCGGGATCTTCCTCTTGCCCCTGTGGGGGTGGTACGAACTCCCCGGGGACGACCAGGGGCGCGCCGTATACCGACTCAGCCGACGAGGCATGCAGGTCGTCCTTGTGCGCTGTGCGGATGCCGAGTAGGACCCAGGGAAGCTCGTCTGCCCAGTTGGCTCCTTGCAGGCGGGCCATGAGGGCCGACTTCAGGTGACGGTGGAAACGCTCCACCAGCCCGTTCGACTGTGGGTGGTAGGCAGTTGTGTGGTGCAGCTGAGTCCCCAAAAGGCTGGCCATAGCTGACCACAGGCTGGAGGTGAACTGGGCGCCTCTGTCGGAGGTAATGTGGACTGGTACACCAAAGCGAGATATCCAGGTGGCGATCAGGGCTCGGGCGCAAGATTCGGAGGTGGTGTCGGTGAGCGGGACCGCCTCTGGCCATCTTGTGAACCGGTCCACAATAGTCAGGAGGTAACGTGCTCCGCGCGACACTGGCAGGGGGCCCACGATATCCACATGAATGTGGTCGAAACGCCGGTGGGTGGGATGGAACTGCTGCGGTGGGGCTTTGGTGTGCCGCTGCACCTTGGCCGTCTGGCAGTGCATGCACGTTCTGGCCCATTCACTGACCTGCTTGCGGAGTCCGTGCCAAACGAACCTGCTGGAAACCATCCGGACAGTTGTCCGGATGGAGGGATGCGCCAAGTTATGAATGGAGTCGAAAACGCGGCGCCGCCAGGCTGTCGGGACGACTGGACAGGACTGGCCAGTGGCGACGTCACAGAGTAGGGTCCTCTCACCCGGGCCCACGGGGAGGTCCTGGAGCTGCAAACCGGAGACTGCGGTCCTGTAACTCGGAATCTCCTCATCCGCCTGCTGTGCCTCTGCCAGTGCCTCAAAGTCTACCCCTTGGGAAAGGGCATGAACGGTAGGGCGAGAGAGCGCATCCGCCACGACATTGTCCTTACCCGAGACGTGCCGGACATCCGTCGTGTATTCAGAGATGTAGGACAGGTGGCGTTGCTGGCGGGATGACCAGGGGTCGGATGCTTTCGTAAACGCAAAGGTAAGCGGTTTGTGGTCCGTGAACGCGGTGAAGGGCCGACCTTCTAGGAAGTACCTGAAATGCCGGATTGCCAGGTAGAGCGGCAACAGTTCCCGGTCGAAAGCACTGTACTTGAGCTCGGGTGGCCGCAGGTGTTTGCTGAAAAACGCCAGGGGTTGCCAGCGACCTGCGATGAGTTGCTCCAGCACCCCACCGACTGCCGTGTTTGATGCGTCCACTGTGAGGGCGGTAGGGGTGTCCATTCTGGGATGTGCTAGCATTGCGGCGTCCGCCAAAGCTTCCTTCGTTTGAACGAAAGCGGCGGTGGACTCCTTGTCCCAGGTAATGTCCTTGCCCGGACCCAACATCAGGGCGAACAGGGGGCGCATGATCCGGGCAGCTGAAGGGAGGAAGCGCCGGTAGAAATTGACCATACCTACGAATTCCTGAAGGCCTTTGACCGTGGTGGGTCGGGGGAAGTGGCGGACCGCATCTACCTTAGCGGGCAGAGGGGTTGCCCCGTCTTTAGTAATCCTGTGGCCCAGGAAGTCAATGGTATCGAGTCCGAACTGGCATTTGGCAGGGTTGATTGTAAGACCGTACTCACTCAGTCGGGCGCAGAGTTGACGGAGGTGGGACAGATGCTCCTGACGACTGCCGCTGGCTATGAGGATGTCATCCAAATAGATGAACGCGAAGTCCAGGTCCCGTCCCACCGCGTCCATTAACCGCTGGAACGTCTGTGCGGCATTCTTCAGGCCGAACGGCATGCGGAGGAACTCGAAAAGGCCACACCGGGTGATGAGAGCCGTTTTGGGGACGTCGTCAGGATGCATCGGGATTTGATGGTACCCTCGGACGAGGTCTACCTTGGAGAAGATCCGTGCGCTGTGCAGGTTTGCTGCAAAGTCCTGAATGTGCGGCACAGGGTAGCGGTCCGGTGTGGTAGCCTCGTTCAGCCTGCGGTAGTCGCCGCACGGTCTCCAGCCCCCCGTCGCTTTGGGCACCATGTGCAGGGGGGAGGGCCATGGGCTGTCGGACCGCCGGATGATCCCCAATTCCTCCATCCTCTGGAACTCCTCCTTCGCCAGTCGGAGCTTGTCCGGGGGAAGCCGCCGAGCACGGGCGTGGAGGGGTGGTCCCTGGGTCGGGATGTGGTGCTGTACGCCGTGCCTGGGCATGGCCGCTGTGAACTGCGGTGCCAGAACCGATGGGAACTCCGCCAGGACCCTGGTGAAGTCGTTGTCGGACAGCGTGATGGAGCCGAGGTGAGGGGCTGGCAACTGGGCTGCACCCAGGGAGAATGTCTGAAAGGTCTCGGCGTGTACCAGTCTCTTCCTGGGCAGGTCGACCAGTAGGCTGTGAGCCCGCAAAAAATCCGCACCCAGAAGCGGTTGGGCTACGGCGGCCAGTGTAAAGTCCCACGTGAACTGGCTGGAGCCGAACAGTAGCTGCACCTGGCGGGTGCCATAGGTCCTTACGGTGCTGCCATTCACGGCCCTCAGGGGGGGACCCGGTGCCCTGCTGCGGGTGTCGTAACTCGTCGGAGGTAAAACGCTGATCTCAGCCCCAGTATCGACCAAAAACCGGCGTCCCGACCTTCTATCCCACACATACAGGAGGCTATCCCGATGGCCAGCCGCCGTAGCCATCAGCGGCGGCTGGCCCTGGCGTTTCCCGGGAACTTGCAGGGCGGGCAACAACGGTGGGCTTCTGCGCCCCACCGCTGGTGGTAGAAGCACCAGTGTTCATTGGGCCGGGGGTTGGCGGGCTCTGCGGCCGGGCCTGAACTGGTTTGCTGCCGGGAGCGTGGCTGGGAGATCTGTGCGATGGACGCCCCGCTCACCTTTTTGGCGTTCCACAGCAAGTCCGCCCGGGCTGCCACCTTCCGGGGGTCTGAAATCCGCATCGGACAGCAGCAGGCGGATGTCCTCGGGCAGCTGCTCCAGGAATGCCTGCTCAAACATGTGGCAGGGTGTGTGTCCGTCGGCGAGAGACAACATCTCATTCATTAAAGCCGATGGAGGTCTGTCGCCCAAGCCATCCAGGTGCAGTAAACGGGCAGCCCGCTCGCGCCGTGAGAGTCCGAAAGTCCTGAGGAGCAGGGCTTTGAATTCCGTGTACTTGCCGTCTGCCGGGGGCGACTGTACGAACTCCGCGACCTGGGCCGCTGTGTCCTGGTCGAGGGAGCTCACCACATAGTAGTAGCGGGTGTCTTCTGAGGTGATCTGGCGAATGTGGAATTGGGCTTCGGCTTGCTGGAACCATAGGTCCGGGCGCTGTGTCCAGAAACCCGGCAGTTTCAACGAAACCGCATGAACAGAGGCGGCGTCGGTCATTTCTGGTACAAAAATCGTTTGGACCGTCGGGGTCACCAATTGTAGCGGTGTGCTACACGCAGCGCTAAAATTACGACACGGAGTCGGTAACTGCAGTCGAAGGAAAAAACTTTATTCGAAAACTTCAGCCTCACTTTTAAGCCTCTGTCAACCGGCCCCCCATGGCGCAGAGGCTCCAAAGCTCTGTGCTCGCAAACCCACGTAAGCTATCTAATTGTGAGTCGGTTCGGATATGCTAGGAAATGGGTCGCCACAGTACAACAATAATCACTGTCACCAAGCAGTGTACAGGATCTAATTAAATAAACGTGGGTACAACAATAATTACTGTCACCAAGCAGTGCACAGGATCTAATTAAATAAACGTGGGTACAACAATAATTACTGTCACCAAGCAGTGCACAGGATCTAATTAAATAAACGTGGGTACAACAATAATTACTGTCACCAAGCAGTGCACAGGATCTAATTAAATAAACGTGGGTACAACAATAATTACTGTCACCAATCAGTGTACAGGATCCACTTAAATAAACGTGGGTACAACAATAATTACTGTCACCAATCAGTGTACAGGATCCACTTAAATAAACGTGGGTACAACAATAATTACTGTCACCAAGCAGTGTACAGGATCCACTTAAATAAACGTGGGTACAACAATAATTACTGTCACCAAGCAGTGTACAGGATCTAATTAAATAAACGTGGGTACAATAATAATTACTGTCACCAATCAGTGTACAGGATCCACTTAAATAAACGTGGGTACAACAATAATTACTGTCACCAAGCAGTGTACAGGATCTGATTAAATAAACGTGGGTGGAACAATAATTACTGACACCAAGCAGTGTACAGGATCTAAATAAATAAACATGGGTACAACAATAATTACTGTCACCAAGCAGTGTACAGGATCTATTTAAATAAACGTGGGTACAACAATAATTACTGTCACTAAGCGGTGTACAGGATCTAATTAAATAAACGTGGGTACAACAATAATTACTGTCACTAAGCGGTGTACAGGATCTAATTAAATAAACGTGGGTACAACAATAATTACTGTCACTAAGCGGTGTACAGGATCTAATTAAATAAACGTGGGTACAACAATAATTACTGTCACTAAGCGGTGTACAGGATCTAATTAAATAAACGTGGGTACAACAATAATCACTGTCACCACGCAGTGTACGGGATCTAAATAAATAAACGTGGGTACAACAATAATTACTGTCACTAAGCAGTGTACAGGATCTAATTAAATAAACGTGGGTACCACAATAATTACTGTCACCAAGCCGTGTACAGGATCTAATTAAATAAAAGTGGGTACAACAATAATTACTGTCACCAAGCAGTGTACAGGATCTAATTAAATAAACGTGGGTACCACAATAATTACTGTCACCAAGCCGTGTACAGGATCTAATTAAATAAAAGTGGGTACAACAATAATTACTGTCACCAAGCAGTGTACAGGATCCAATTAAATAAACGTGGGTACAAAAATAATTACTGTCACCAAGCAGTGTACAGGATCTAATTAAATAAACGTGGGTACAACAATAATTACTGTCACCAAGCAGTGTACAGGATCTAAATAAATAAACGTGGGTACAACAATAATTACTGTCACCAAGCAGTGTACAGGATCTAATTAAATAAACGTGGGTTCAACAATAATTACTGTCACCAAGCAGTGTACAGGATCCAATTAAATAAATGTGGGTACAACAATAATTACTGTCACCAATCAGTGTACAGGATCCAATTAAATAAACGTGGGTACAACAATAATTACTGTCACCAAGCAGTGTACAGGATCTAATTAAATAAACGTGGGTTCAACAATAATTACTGTTACCAAGCAGTGTACAGGATCCAATTAAATAAACGTGGGTACAACAATAATCACTGTCACCAGTGTACAGGATCTATTTAAATAAACGTGGACACAACAAGACAGTACCCTCGGACCCACAATTCCCTTTCCCCTCTCGGCCTTGCGTGTTCAGTAACCCCGCCCTCATCCGTCCCTGCAGGGGTTACCCCCCCCTCCCCCCCAGGCTTCTGTCTCCGATCCCTCCACCCAGCCCCTGCCCGGGTGTGTGTTGGTGGGAGTCTCGGCGCTCAGGGACTGCTGCAAGGATGGTGGGGATTTGCTGGCTTCCAGTATAACCTCCCCTCTGCACCCCCCCGTTCTCTCCTCCCTCCCCGCCCCGGATCAGGCAGCGAAGGCGGAGGAGTGGGTGGACGAGTACGTGACTGCGCCCAGCGTCCCTGGCGAGGCGGACTTCCGCAACGCAAAGGCGGCCGTCGAGGTGAGGGACGGTGGGGAGGACCGGGGAATGGGAGGGACAGCGGCGGGGATGTGCAGCGGGCGATTTGGTGGCCAGGACGCGGCTGTTTTCGACGGCGGAGGGGGAGGGAGGGTGGGGGACGTGGGGAGGATGCTGGTCCGGAGCGAAGGGCATGGAGCGCACACGAGGTGGAGGGACGGGAGAGCATGGGGTTAAATGGGAAAAGGGGAATGTAGGGAAGGAGGGGGGGAAATCTTTGGAGAAAGAGAGAGGGGTGAGCGGGGGGTGTGGTGGGGAGGGATGAACAGATCTGGTCTGATCATAACGGATTCTAAAACCACCCTGCCCTTTCTCATTCCCCCTCACCACCCCCACTGTACCCTCCCCCTCCCCTTCCTCACTCCTCCCCCTCTCCTCTCTCCCCCTCCACCCCACTCTCTCTCGCCTTTCTCTACCCCCTTTTTCTAACCTCTCCCCTTCTCTCCCCCTTTCTACCCTCCCTCTCCCCTTTCCTCCTCCCTATCTCCCTCTCTCCCCCTCCTCCTTTCTCTCCCTTCCCTCTCCCCCCTCTCCCCCTCTCTCTGCCCTCTCTCTTCCCCCCTCCCCTCCTCCACCACTCCACCCCCCCTCTCCCCTTTCTCTACCCCCTCTAACCTTTCTCCCCTCCCCCTCCCTCCTCTCTCCCCCCTCCCTCCCCTCCCTCCTCTCTCTCCCCCATCTCCCCCTCTCTCCCTCCTCTCTCCCTCCTCCCCCCTCTTCCCCCCTCTTCCCCCCTCTTCCCCCTCTCTCCCGTCTCTCTCCCCCATCTCCCCCTCTCTCTCCCCCCTCTCCCTCCTTCCCCCCTCTTCCCCCTCTTCCCCCTCTCTCCCGTCTCTCTCCCCGGACAGTCGGACGTGGATTTCTGGGACAAGCTCCAGGCCGAATGGGAGCGGATGGCCGAGCGAGACGCGGAGACCCACCCCTGGATCTCCGACTACGAGCAGCTCCTCTCCTCCTCCTTCGACAAGGTGGGGAGTGGAGGGTGTGCTGCCCTTCCTGTCACGCTGGGTTTTGCCCATCCCACTCTCCATCCGCCTCCTCTTCCCTCCCAGCAATCCCCTCTCCTTTCTCCTTCCGCTCTCCCCACCCCTTCTCCCTCCCTGTTCCTACGGCGACGAGCCTGTCCTGTTCCCCCGGTGATGGGCCTGTCCCCCCCCCCCGGCAACGGGACCGCCATGTTGCCCCTGGCGACGGGCCTGTCCTTCCCGCTCGGCCCAACACCCGGTCTCCGTGACGACCGTCTCCCGTGCCCAGCCGATCTCCTGTAGTGACCGCCGTCTCCCTCCCTCCCCAGGGTTACAGGTTCGAGGAGGACAACCCGCTGAGGGAGCACCCTCGGGCCTTCGAGGAGGGGCTGGAGCGCCTCAGGCAGGGTGACCTCCCCAACGCTGTGCTGCTGTTTGAGGCCGCTGTCCAGCAGGACCCGGAGCACGTCCAGGTCAGGAAAGGGGTTAGCCCCTCCGTCCGTCCCTCCCAACCTCCCTCCGTCCCCCACCCCTCCATTACTCCCTCCCTACATCCCCCCCACACTCCCTCCATCCCCGTTCCTCCATTACTCCCTCCCTACATCCCCCCACCCTTCCTCCGTCCCCATCCCTCCATTACTCCCTCCCTACATCCCCCCACACTTCCTCTGTCCCCGTTCCTCCATTACTCCCTCCCTACATCCCCCCACCCTTCCTCCGTCCCCATCCCTCCATTACTCCCTCCCTACATCCCCCCACCCTTCCTCCGTCCCCATCCCTCCATTACTCCCTCCCTACGTCCCCCCACACTTCCTCTGTCCCCATCCCTCCATTACTCCCTCCCTACGTCCCCCCACACTTCCTCCGTCCCCATCCCTCCATTACTCCCTCCCCACTTCCCCTACACTTCCTCTGTCCCTCTATTACTTCCTCCCTCCATCCCTCCTACACTCCGTCCCCTGACCCACCATTAATCTCTCCCTCCTTCCCTCCGTCCCACACTCCCTCCCTTCGTCTCTCCCTGTCCTTCATCTCCCCCTCCATCCCTCCTCCCTCTCTCCTTCCCCTTCCACTCTCCCTCTCTCCCTCCACCCCTCTCTCCTTCCATCCCTGTTCCTCTGTTCGTCCATTCATCTCCACAACCCTCCATTACCCCCTCCTGCCCGTTTGTCCCTCCATTCCCCCACCTGTCCCTTCTCTCCCTCTCTCCATCCCTCCCTCCCTCCTCCTTGCTCGAGGGCTCCCCGGTCCCTCTTCGCCTCTGCGGTTTGAAACTCCTCCCAGTTCCCTGTTCTTTGCTCTTTTCACCAAAGCGCATTATCGCACATTCCCTGGATCTACTCTCCGCCTCTCACTCCCTGCTCGCCCCTCTCCCTCTGCCCCGCTCCTCGCCCGTTTCACCCCCCCCCCCCCCCCAACCCCGGCCCGGAGTCACCCGGAGTCTCTCTTCTGTGTCAGGGCTGGCAGTACCTCGGGACAACTCAGGCCGAGAACGAACAGGAACAAGCGGCAATCAGCGCGCTGCGGAGGTAACGGGGGGGCGGGTGGGGGGGGGGGTGGTTTAAACACAGGTTAGGTCTGGCAGCTGTCTCTGGGAGCGCCTGGAGGAACGAGTGGGGGCACCCAGTCGACGTACTCTATGGAGGGATCTCTGTACAGTTCCCCATCCCCAGGGAGTGCTGGATCCCTACGATAGAGGATCGAGAGGGAGTCCCCGGTCGACGTACTCTATCGAGGGATCTCTGTACTGTTCCCAATCCCCAGGGAGTGCTGGTTCCCTACGATAGAGGATCGAGAGGGAGTCCCCGGTCGATGTACTCTATGGAGGGATCTCTGTACAGTTCCCCATCCCCAGGGAGTGCTGGATCCCTACGATAGAGGATCGAGAGGGAGTCCCCGGTCGACGTACTCTATCGAGGGATCTCTGTACAGTTCCCCATCCCCAGGGAGTGCTGGTTCCCTACGATAGAGGATCGAGAGGGAGTCCCCGGTCGACGTACCCTATCGAGGGATCTCTGTACAGTTCCCCATCCCCAGGGAGTGCTGGTTCCCTACGATAGAGGATCGAGAGGGAGTCCCCGGTCGACGTACTCTATCGAGGGATCTCTGTACAGTTCCCCATCCCCAGGGAGTGCTGGTTCCCTACGATAGAGGATCGAGAGGGAGTCCCCGGTCGACGTACTCTATCGAGGGATCTCTGTACAGTTCCCCATCCCCAGGGAGTGCTGGTTCCCTACGATAGAGGATCGAGAGGGAGTCCCCGGTCGACGTACCCTATCGAGGGATCTCTGTACAGTTCCCCATCCCCAGGGAGTGCTGGTTCCCTACGATAGAGGATCGAGAGGGAGTCCCCGGTCGACGTACCCTATCGAGGGATCTCTGTACAGTTCCCCATCCCCAGGGAGTGCTGGTTCCCTATGATAGAGGATCGAGAGGGAGTCCCCGGTCGACGTACTCTATCGAGGGATCTCTGTACAGTTCCCCATCCCCAGGGAGTGCTGGTTCCCTACGATAGATCAAGAGGGAGTCCCCGGTCGACATACCCTATCGAGGAATCTCTGTACAGTTCCCCATCCCCAGGGAGTGCTGGTTCCCTACAATAGAGGATCGAGAGGGAGTCCCCGGTCGACGTACTCTATCGAGGGATCTCTGTACAGTTCCCCATCCCCAGGGAGTGCTGGTTCCCTATGATAGAGGATCGAGAGGGAGTCCCCGGTCGACGTACTCTATCGAGGGATCTCTGTACAGTTCCCCATCCCCAGGGAGTGCTGGTTCCCTACGATAGAGGATCGAGAGGGAGTCCCCGGTCGACGTACCCTATCGAGGGATCTCTGTACAGTTCCCCATCCCCAGGGAGTGCTGGTTCCCTACGATAGAGGATCGAGTGGGAGTCCCCGGTCGACGTACTCTATCGAGGGATCTCTGTACAGTTCCCCATCCCCAGGGAGTGCTGGTTCCCTACGATAGAGGATCGAGAGGGAGTCCCCGGTCGACGTACTCTATCGAGGGATCTCTGTACAGTTCCCCATCCCCAGGGAGTGCTGGTTCCCTACGATAGAGGATCGAGAGAGAGTCCCCGGTCGACGTACTCTATCGAGGGATCTCTGTACAGTTCCCCATCCCCAGGGAGTGCTGGTTCCCTACAATAGAGGATCGAGAGGGAGTCCCTGGTCGACGTACCCTATCGAGGGATCTCTGTACAGTTCCCCAACCCCAGGGAGTGCTGGTTCCCTACGATAGAGGATCGAGAGGGAGTCCCCGGTCGACGCACTCTATCGAGGGATCTCTGTACAGTTCCCCATCCCCAGGGAGTGCTGGTTCCCTACGATAGAGGATCGAGAGGGAGTCCCCGGTCGACGTACTCTATCGAGGGATCTCTGTACAGTTCCCCATCCCCAGGGAGTGCTGGTTCCCTACGATAGAGGATCGAGAGGGAGTCCCCGGTCGACGTACTCTATCGAGGGATCTCTGTACAGTTCCCCATCCCCAGGGAGTGCTGGTTCCCTACGATAGAGGATCGAGTGGGAGTCCCCGGTCGAAGCACTCTATCGAGGGATCTCTGTACAGTTCCCCATCCCCAGGGAGTGCTGGTTCCCTACAATAGAGGATCGAGAGGGAGTCCCCGGTCTACGTACTCTATCGAGGGATCTCTGTACAGTTCCCCATCCCCAGGGAGTACTGGTTCCCTACGATAGAGGATCGAGAGGGAGTCCCCGGTCGACGTACTCTATCGAGGGATCTCTGTACAGTTCCCCATCCCCAGGGAGTGCTGGTTCCCTACGATAGAGGATCGAGAGGGAGTCCCCGGTCGACGTACCCTATCGAGGGATCTCTGTACAGTTCCCCATCCCCAGGGAGTGCTGGTTCCCTACGATAGAGGATCGAGAGGGAGTCCCCGGTCGACGTACCCTATCGAGGGATCTCTGTACAGTTCCCCATCCCCAGGGAGTGCTGGTTCCCTATGATAGAGGATCGAGAGGGAGTCCCCGGTCGACGTACTCTATCGAGGGATCTCTGTACAGTTCCCCATCCCCAGGGAGTGCTGGTTCCCTACGATAGATCAAGAGGGAGTCCCCGGTCGACGTACCCTATCGAGGAATCTCTGTACAGTTCCCCATCCCCAGGGAGTGCTGGTTCCCTACAATAGAGGATCGAGAGGGAGTCCCCGGTCGACGTACTCTATCGAGGGATCTCTGTACAGTTCCCCATCCCCAGGGAGTGCTGGTTCCCTATGATAGAGGATCGAGAGGGAGTCCCCGGTCGACGTACTCTATCGAGGGATCTCTGTACAGTTCCCCATCCCCAGGGAGTGCTGGTTCCCTACGATAGAGGATCGAGAGGGAGTCCCCGGTCGACGTACCCTATCGAGGGATCTCTGTACAGTTCCCCATCCCCAGGGAGTGCTGGTTCCCTACGATAGAGGATCGAGAGGGAGTCCCCGGTCGACGTACCCTATCGAGGGATCTCTGTACAGTTCCCCATCCCCAGGGAGTGCTGGTTCCCTATGATAGAGGATCGAGAGGGAGTCCCCGGTCGACGTACTCTATCGAGGGATCTCTGTACAGTTCCCCATCCCCAGGGAGTGCTGGTTCCCTACGATAGATCAAGAGGGAGTCCCCGGTCGACGTACCCTATCGAGGGATCTCTGTACAGTTCCCCATCCCCAGGGAGTGCTGGTTCCCTACGATAGAGGATCGAGAGGGAGTCCCCGGTCGACTCTCTCTATCGAGGGATCTCTGTACAGTTCCCCATCCCCAGGGAGTGCTGGTTCCCTACAATAGAGGATCGAGAGGGAGTCCCCGGTCGACGTACCCTATCGAGGGATCACTGTACAGTTCCCCATCCCCAGGGAGTGCTGGTTCCCTACGATAGAGGATCGAGAGGGAGTCCCCGGTCGACGTACTCTATCGAGGGATCTCTGTACAGTTCCCCATCCCCAGGGAGTGCTGGTTCCCTACGATAGAGGATCGAGAGGGAGTCCCCGGTCGACGTACTCTATCGAGGGATCTCTGTACAGTTCCCCATCCCCAGGGAGTGCTGGTTCCCTACGATAGAGGATCGAGAGGGAGTCCCCGGTCGACGTACCCTATCGAGGGATCTCTGTACAGTTCCCCATCCCCAGGGAGTGCTGGTTCCCTATGATAGAGGATCGAGAGGGAGTCCCCGGTCGACGTACTCTATCGAGGGATCTCTGTACAGTTCCCCATCCCCAGGGAGTGCTAGTTCCCTACGATAGAGGATCGAGAGGGAGTCCCCGGTCGACGTACTCTATCGAGGGATCTCTGTACAGTTCCCCATCCCCAGGGAGTGCTGGTTCCCTACGATAGAGGATCGAGAGGGAGTCCCCGGTCGACGTACTCTATCGAGGGATCTCTGTACAGTTCCCCATCCCCAGGGAGTGCTGGTTCCCTACGATAGAGGATCGAGTGGGAGTCCCCGGTCGACGCACTCTATCGAGGGATCTCTGTACAGTTCCCCATCCCCAGGGAGTGCTGGTTCCCTACAATAGAGGATCGAGAGGGAGTCCCCGGTCGACGTACTCTATCGAGGGATCTCTGTACAGTTCCCCATCCCCAGGGAGTGCTGGTTCCCTACGATAGAGGATTGAGAGGGAGTCCCCGGTCGACGTACTCTATCGAGGGATCTCTGTACAGTTCCCCATCCCCAGGGAGTGCTGGTTCCCTATGATAGAGGATCGAGAGGGAGTCCCCGGTCGACGTACTCTATCGAGGGATCTCTGTACAGTTCCCCATCCCCAGGGAGTGCTGGTTCCCTACGATAGAGGATCGAGAGGGAGTCCCCGGTCGACGTACTCTATCGAGGGATCTCTGTACAGTTCCCCATCCCCAGGGAGTGCTGGTTCCCTACAATAGAGGATCAAGAGGGAGTCCCCGGTCGACTCACTCTATCGAGGGATCTCTGTACAGTTCCCCATCCCCAGGGAGTGCTGGTTCCCTACGATAGAGGATCGAGAGGGAGTCCCCGGTCGACTCTCTCTATCGAGGGATCTCTGTACAGTTCCCCATCCCCAGGGAGTGCTGGTTCCCTACAATAGAGAGGGAGTCCCCGGTCGACTCACTCTATCGAGGGATCTCTGTACAGTTCCCCATCCCCAGGGAGTGCTGGTTCCCTACAATAGAGGATCGAGAGGGAGTCCCCGGTCGACGTACTCTATCGAGGGATCTCTGGACAGTTCCCCATCCCCAGGGAGTGCTGGTTCCCTACGATAGAGGATCAAGAGGGAGTCCCCGGTCGACGCACTCTATCGAGGGATCTCTGTACAGTTCCCCATCCCCAGGGAGTGCTGGTTCCCTACAATAGAGGATCGAGTGGGAGTCCCCGGTCGACTCTCTCTATCGAGGGATCTCTGTACAGTTCCCCATCCCCAGGGAGTGCTGGTTCCCTACGATAGAGGATCGAGAGGGAGTCCCCGGTCGACGTACTCTATGAAGGGATCGCTGTACAGTTCCCCATCCCCAGGGAGTGCTGGTTCCCTACGATAGAGGATCGAGAGGGAGTCCCCGGTCGACGTACTCTATCGAGGGATCTCTGTACAGTTCCCCAACCCCAGGGAGTGCTGGTTCCCTACGATAGAGGATCGAGAGGGAGTCCCCGGTCGACGTACTCTATCGAGGGATCTCTGTACAGTTCCCCATCCCCAGGGAGTGCTGGTTCCCTACGACAGAGGATCGAGAGGGAGTCCCCGGTCGACTCACTCTATCGAGGGATCTCTGTACAGTTCCCCATCCCCAGGGAGTGCTGGTTCCCTACGATAGAGGATCGAGAGGGAGTCCCCGGTCGACTCACTCTATCGAGGGATCTCTGTACAGTTCCCCAACCCCAGGGAGTGCTGGTTCCCTATGATAGAGGATCGAGAGGGAGTCCCCGGTCGACGCACCCTATTGAGGGATCTCTGTACAGTTCCCCATCCCCAGGGAGTGCTGGTTCCCTACAATAGAGGATCGAGAGGGAGTCCCCGGACGACGCACTCTATCGAGGGATCTCTGTACTGTTCCCCATCCCCAGGGAGTGCTGGTTCCCTACGATAGAGGATCGTGAGGGAGTCCCCGGTCGACTCACTCTATCGAGGGATCGCTGTACAGTTCCCCATCCCCAGGGAGTGCTGGTTCCCTACAATAGAGAGCGAGTTCCCGGTCGACGTACCCTATCGAGGGATCTCTGTACAGTTCCCCATCCCCAGGGAGTGCTGGTTCCCTAGGATAGAGGATCGAGAGGGAGTCCCCGGTCGACGTACCCTATCGAGGGATCTCTGTACAGTTCCCCATCCCCAGGGAGTGCTGGTTCCCTATGATAGAGGATCGAGAGGGAGTCCCCGGTCGACGTACTCTATCGAGGGATCTCTGTACAGTTCCCCATCCCCAGGGAGTGCTGGTTCCCTACGATAGAGGATCGAGAGGGAGTCCCCGGTCGACGTACTCTATCAAGGGATCTCTGTATAGTTCCCCATCCCCAGGGAGTGCTGGTTCCCTACAATAGAGGATAGAGAGGGAGTCCCCGGTCGACGTACTCTATCGAGGGATCTCTGTACAGTTCCCCAACCCCAGGGAGTGCTGGTTCCCTACAATAGAGGATCGAGAGGGCGTCCCCGGTCGACGCACCCTATTGAGGGATCTCTGTACAGTTCCCCATCCCCAGGGAGTGCTGGTTCCCTACAATAGAGGATCGAGAGGGAGTCCCCGGTCGACGTACCCTATCGAGGGATCTCTGTACAGTTCCCCAACCCCAGGGAGTGCTGGTTCCCTACAATAGAGGATCGAGAGGGAGTCCCCGGTCGACGTACCCTATCGAGGGATCTCTGTACAGTTCCCCATCCCCAGGGAGTGCTGGTTCCCTACAATAGAGGATCGAGAGGGAGTCCCCGGTCGACGTACTCTATCGAGGGATCTCTGTACAGTTCCCCATCCCCAGGGAGTGCTGGTTCCCTACAATAGAGGATCGAGAGGGAGTCCCCGGTCGACGTACTCTATCGAGGGATCTCTGTACAGTTCCCCATCCCCAGGGAGTGCTGGTTCCCTATGATAGAGGATCGAGAGGGAGTCCCTGGTCGACGTACCCTATCGAGGGATCTCTGTACAGTTCCCCATCCCCAGGGAGTGCTGGTTCCCTACGATAGAGGATCGAGTGGGAGTCCCCGGTTGACGCACTCTATCGAGGGATCTCTGTACAGTTCCCCATCCCCAGGGAGTGCTGGTTCCCTACAATAGAGGATCGAGAGGGAGTCCCCGGTCGACGTACTCTATCGAGGGATCTCTGTACAGTTCCCCATCCCCAGGGAGTGCTGGTTCCCTACGATAGAGGATCGAGAGGGAGTCCCCGGTCGACGTACTCTATCGAGGGATCACTGTACAGTTCCCCATCCCCAGGGAGTGCTGGTTCCCTACGATAGAGGATCGAGAGGGAGTCCCCGGTCGACGCACTCTATCGAGGGATCTCTGTACAGTTCCCCATCCCCAGGGAGTGCTGGTTCCCTACGATAGAGGATCGAGAGGGAGTCCCCGGTCGACGTACTCTATCGAGGGATCTCTGTACAGTTCCCCATCCCCAGGGAGTGCTGGTTTCCTACGATAGAGGATCGAGAGGGAGTCCCCGGTCGACGTACCGTATCGAGGGATCTCTGTACAGTTCCCCATCCCCAGGGAGTGCTGGTTCCCTACGATAGAGGATCGAGAGGGAGTCCCCAGTCGACGTACCCTATCGAGGGATCTCTGTACAGTTCCCCATCCCCAGTGAGTGCTGGTTCCCTACGATAGAGGATCGTGTGGGAGTCCCCGGTCGACGTACTCTATCGAGGGATCTCTGTACCGATCTCCGTTCCTGGGAAATCTGGGCTCTCACACCAAGGGTCGAGAGGGAGTCCCCGGTCGATGTAATCTATTGAGGGATCTCTGTACCGATCTCCGTTCCTGGGAAATCTGGGCTCTCACACCAAGGGTCGAGAGGGAGTCCCCGGTCGATGTAATCTATTGAGAGATCTCTGTACCGATCTCCGTTCCTGGGAGGATAGCTGGGTGCTCACCCTGAGGGTCGAGCTGGGGTATTGGGACGTTTCTTCAGTTACCCCCCCCCCCCCCCGCCCATCCCTGACGGCCCGGTGTCTGACCCTCCCCCGTCTCTCCCCGCCCCAGGTGCGTGGAGCTGCAGCCCGACAACCTGACGGCCCTGATGGCGCTGGCCGTCAGCTTCACCAACGAGTCGCTGCAGAAGCAGGCGTGCGACACCCTGAGGGACTGGCTGGTGCACAATGACAAGTACTCACAGCTCCTGGAGGCGAAAGGAACCCAGAAGAGGAAGGGGGTGGGGTCCCTGATGTCGGAGTAAGTGGCAGGGCCCGGGACCTCTTCCGGGCCCTCTGCTCCCTCTTTCCTCAATCCCTCTGCCTCTCCTCCTCCTTGCCCCCTCGTCCTTCTTTCTCCTGTCGCTCTCTCTTTCCAGTCTCTCTCTCCCTCTCTGTCCATCTTTCTTCTGCTCTCTGTCTATCTCTCCCACTCTCCTTCCCTCTCACTCCATCTCACCCAATCCCCCTATATCTCCCTGTCCCCTCACTCCATCTCCCTCTCTCTCCTCCTCTCCCACCCTCTGTCCCCTCCTCTCCCCTCTCTCCCCTCCTCCCACCCTGTCCCCTCACTCCATCTCCCCTCCTCCACCCTCCCTCCCCTCTCTCCCCTCCTCCCTCCCTCTCTCCCCCTCTCCCCTCTCCCCTTCTCCCTTCCCCCTTCCCCACCTTCTCCCCCTCCCCCTCTCCCTACTCCCCCTCTACATCTCTCTCTCCCTCTCCCCCCTCTATCACTCTCCCCCCTCTATCATTCTCCCCCTTTCACACCTCTCTCACCCTCTCCCCATCTCCCTCCCTCCCTCTACATCTCTCTCTCACTCTCTTTTCTCTCTCTCCCTCTCTTTCTCTCTGTCTCTATCACTTACTGCTAGTTCTCTCATGGTATCGACTTTCGATGTCTAAATCAGTCGCTCTCTCTCTCTCTCGCTCTCTCTCTCTCTCCCTCTTTCTCTCCCTCTCCTCCGCTCTCTCTCTCACTCTCTGTATCACTTACTGCTGCTAGTTCTCTCAAGGTATCGTCTTTCGATGTCTAAATCACCCTTCTGTCAGACCCTCGACATCTCAATATCCCCCGCGCTCTCGATATTACCACACACTTGATGTTTATCTTAAATAAATTCCGTTGATATCATTTGTTCCCTGTCACTGTCTCGTCTCATTATCTCTGTTGATCTCTCCAGTGATACCTCAGTTTCTCTGTTAGAATTCCCTCTTTTCATCTATCTCTCCATCCTGGTGTCTCTCTCACTCTCTCTCTCTCTCCCTCTTCCCCCCCCCCCCCCCCCCCCACCATCCCAGTCCCGGTATCTCTCTCTCTCCCTCTCCCTCTCTCTGTCTCGGTGTATCACTCTCTCTCTGTCCCTGTGTGTCTCTGTATCCCTCCATCCCAGTGTCTCTCTCCATCCCAGTGTCTCTCTCTAACCCACTGTCTCTCTCTCTGTCCCGTTCACATCTACTTACATGTGTCTCTCTCCCCGTCCTGATCTCACTCCCTCCATCGCAGTGTGTGTGTCTCTCTCTCTCTCTGTCCTGTTCCCATCCACTTACCTGTGTCTCTCTCCCCGTCCTGATCTCACTCCCTCCATCCCAGTGTGTGTCTCTCTCTCTCTCTCTCTCTCTCTCTCTCTGTCCCGTTCACATCCACTTACCTATGTCTCTCTCCCCGTCCTGATCTCACTCCCTCCATCGCAGTGTGTCTCTCTCTCTCTCTCTCTCTGTCCCGTTCCCATCCACTTACCTGTGTCTCTCTCCCCGTCCTGATCTCACTCCCTCCATCGCAGTGTGTGTGTGTCTCTCTCTCTCTATCTGTCCCATTCCCATCCACTTACCTGTGTCTCTCTCCCCGTCCTGATCTCACTCCCTCCATCCCAGTGTGTGTGTCACTCTCTCTCTCTCTCTCTATCTGTCCCGTTCCCATCCACTTACCTGTGTCTCTCTCCCCGTCCTGATCTCACTCCCTCCATCCCAGTGTGTGTGTCACTCTCTCTCTCTCTCTCTCTCTGTCCCGTTCCCATCCACTTACCTGTGTCTCTCTCCCCGTCCTGATCTCACACCCTCCATCGCAGTGTGTGTCTCTCTCTCTCTCTCTCTGTCCCGTTCCCATCCACTTACCTGTGTCTCTCTCCCCGACCTGATCTCACTCCCTCCATCGCAGTGTGTGTCTCTCTCTCTCTGTCCCGTTCCCATCCACTTACCTGTGTCTCTCTCCCCGACTTGATCTCACTCACTCCATCCCAGTGCGTGTCTCTCTCTCTCTCTCTCTGTCCCGTTCCCATCCACTTACCTGTGTCTCTCTCCCCGTCCTGATCTCACTCCCTCCATCCCAGTGTGTGTGTCACTCTCTCTCTCTCTCTCTATCTGTCCCGTTCCCATCCACTTACCTGTGTCTCTCTCCCCGTCCTGATCTCACTCCCTCCATCCCAGTGTGTGTGTCACTCTCTCTCTCTCTCTCTCTCTGTCCCGTTCCCATCCACTTACCTGTGTCTCTCTCCCCATCCTGATCTCACTCCCTCCATCGCAGTGTGTGTCTCTCTCTCTCTCTCTCTGTCCCGTTCCCATCCACTTACCTGTGTCTCTCTCCCCGACCTGATCTCACTCCCTCCATCGCAGTGTGTGTCTCTCTCTCTCTGTCCCGTTCCCATCCACTTACCTGTGTCTCTCTCCCCGTCCTGATCTCACTCCCTCCATCCCAGTGTGTCTCTCTCTCTCTCTCTCTGTCCCGTTCCCATCCACTTACCTGTGTCTCTCTCCCTGACCTGATCTCACTCACTCCATCCCAGTGCGTGTCTCTCTCTCTCTCTCTCTCTCTCTGTCCCGTTCCCATCCACTTACCTGTGTCTCTCAACCCGTCCTGATCTCACTCCCTCCATCCCAGTGTGTGTCTCTCTCTCTCTGTCCCGTTCCCATCCACTTACCTGTGTCTCTCTCCCCGTCCTGATCTCACTCCCTCCATCGCAGTGTGTGTCTCTCTCTCTCTCTGTCCCGTTCCCATCCACTTACCTGTGTCTCTCTCCCTGTCCTGATCTCACTCCCTCCATCGCAGTGTGTGTGTCTCTCTCTCTCTCTCTCTCTCTGTCCCGTTCCCATCCACTTACCTGTGTCTCTCTCCCCGTCCTGATCTCACTCCCTCCATCGCAGTGTGTGTGTCTCTCTCTCTCTCTCTCTCTCTGTCCCGTTCCCATCCACTTACCTGTGTCTCTCTCCCCGTCCTGATCTCACTCCCTCCATCTCAGTGTGTGTCTCTCTCTCTATCTGTCCCGTTCCCATCCACTTACCTGTGTCTCTCTCCCCGTCCTGATCTCACTCCCTCCATCCCAGTGTGTGTCTCTCTCTCTCTCTCTCTGTCCCGTTCCCATCCACTTACCTGTGTCTCTCTCCCCGAGCTGATCTCACTCCCTCCATCCCAGTGTGTGTCTCTCTCTCTCTCTCTGTCCCGTTCCCATCCACTTACCTGTGTCTCTCTCCCCGTCCTGATCTCACTCCCTCCATCCCAGTGTGTGTGTCTCTCTCTCTCTCTGTCCCGTTCCCATCCACTTACCTGTGTCTCTCTCCCCGACCTGATCTCACTCCCTCCATCGCAGTGTGTGTGTGTCTCTCTCTCTCTCTCTCTCTCTCTGTCCCGTTCCCATCCACTTACCTGTGTCTCTCTCCCCGTCCTGATCTCACTCCCTCCATCCCAGTGTGTGTCTCTCTTTCTCTCTCTGTCCCGTTCCCATCCACTTACCTGTGTCTCTCTCCCCGTCCTGATCTCACTCCCTCCATCGCAGTGTGTGTCTCTCTCTCTCTGTCCCGTTCCCATCCACTTACCTGTGTCTCTCTCCCCGTCCTGATCTCACTCCCTCCATCGCAGTGTGTGTCTCTCTCTCTCTCTCTCTCTCTCTGTCCCGTTCCCATCCACTTACCTGTGTCTCTCTCCCCGTCCTGATCTCACTCCCTCCATCGCAGTGTGTGTGTCTCTCTCTCTCTCTCTCTGTCCCGTTCCCATCCACTTACCTGTGTCTCTCTCCCCGTCCTGATCTCACTCCCTCCATCCCAGTGTGTGTGTGTCTCTCTCTGTCCCGTTCCCATCCACTTACCTGTGTCTCTCTCCCCGTCCTGATCTCACTCCCTCCATCGCAGTGTGTGTGTCTCTCTCTCTCTGTCCCGTTCCCATCCACTTACCTGTGTCTCTCTCCCCGTCCTGATCTCACTCCCTCTATCTCAGTGTGTGTGTCTCTCTCTCTCTGTCCCGTTCCCATCCACTTACCTGTGTCTCTCTCCCCGTCCTGATCTCACTCCCTCCATCGCAGTGTGTGTGTCTCTCTCTATCTGTCCCGTTCCCATCCACTTACCTGTGTCTCTCTCCCCATCCTGATCTCACTCCCTCCATCGCAGTCTGTGTGTGTCTCTCTCTCTCTCTCTCTGTCCCGTTCCCATCCACTTACCTGTGTCTCTCTCCCCGTCCTGATCTCACTCCCTCCATCGCAGTGTGTGTTTCTCTCTATCTGTCCCGTTCCCATCCACTTACCTGTGTCTCTCTCCCCGACCTGATCTCACTCCCTCCATCGCAGTGTGTGTCTCTCTCTCTCTGTCCCGTTCCCATCCACTTACCTGTGTCTCTCTCCCCGACCTGATCTCACTCCCTCCATCTCAGTGTGTGTCTCTCTCTCTCTGTCCCGTTCCCATCCACTTACCTGTGTCTCTCTCCCCGACCTGATCTCACTCCCTCCATCCCAGTGCGTGTCTCTCTCTCTCTGTCCCGTTTCCATCCACTTATCTGTGTCTCTCTCCCCGTCCTGATCTCACTCCCTCCATCCCAGTGCGTGTCTCTCTCTCTCTCTCTCTCTCTGTCCCGTTCCCATCCACTTACCTGTGTCTCTCTCCCCGTCCTGATCTCACTCCCACCATCCCAGTGCGTGTCTCTCTCTCTCTCTCTCTCTCTCTGTCCCGTTCCCATCCACTTACCTGTGTCTCTCTCCCCATCCTGATCTCACTCCCTCCATCCCAGTGTGTGTCTCTCTCTCTCTGACCCGTTCCCATCCACTTACCTGTCTCTCTCCCCATCCTGATCTCACTCCCTCCATCACAGTGTGTGTGTCTCTCTCTCTCTCTGTCCCGTTCCCATCCACTTACCTGTGTCTCTCTCCCCGTCCTGATCTCACTCCCTCCATCTCAGTGTGTGTCTCTCTCTCTATCTGTCCCGTTCCCATCCACTTACCTGTGTCTCTCTCCCCGTCCTGATCTCACTCCCTCCATCGCAGTGTGTGTGTCTCTCTCTCTCTCTGTCCCGTTCCCATCCACTTACCTGTCTCTCTCCCCATCCTGATCTCACTCCCTCCATCGCAGTGTGTGTCTCTCTCTCTCTCTCTGTCCCGTTCCCATCCACTTACCTGTGTCTCTCTCCCCATCCTGATCTCACTCCCTCCATCCCAGTGTGTGTCTCTCTCTCTCTCTGTCCCGTTCCCATCCACATACCTGTCTCTCTCCCCATCCTGATCTCACTCCCTCCATCGCAGTGTGTGTGTGTCTCTCTCTCTCTCTGTCCCGTTCCCATCCACTTACCTGTGTCTCTCTCCCCGTCCTGATCTCACTCCCTCCATCTGAGTGTGTGTGTGTCTCTCTCTCTCTCTCTCTCTCTCTCTGTCCCGTTCCCATCCACTTACCTGTGTCTCTCTCCCCGTCCTGATCTCACTCCCTCCATCGCAGTGTGTGTCTCTCTCTCTCTCTCTCTGTCCCGTTCCCATCCACTTACCTGTGTCTCTCTCCCCGTCCTGATCTCACTCCCTCCATCGCAGTGTGTGTGTCTCTCTCTCTCTCTCTGTCCCGTTCCCATCCACTTACCTGTGTCTCTCTCCCCATCCTGATCTCACTCCCTCCATCCCAGTGTGTGTCTCTCTCTCTCTCTGTCCCGTTCCCATCCACTTACCTGTGTCTCTCTCCCCGTCCTGATCTCACTCCCTCCATCGCAGTGTGTGTCTCTCTCTCTCTGTCCCGTTCCCATCCACTTACCTGTGTCTCTCTCCCCGTCCTGATCTCACTCCCTCCATCCCAGTGTGTGTCTCTCTCTCTCTGTCCCGTTCCCATCCACTTACCTGTGTCTCTCTCCCCGACCTGATCTCACTCCCTCCATCGCAGTGTGTGTCTCTCTCTCTCTCTCTCTCTCTCTCTCTGTCCCGTTCCCATCCACTTACCTGTGTCTCTCTCCCCGTCCTGATCTCACTCCCTCCATCTCAGTGTGTGTGTCTCTCTCTCTCTGTCCCGTTCCCATCCACTTACCTGTGTCTCTCTCCCCGTCCTGATCTCACTCCCTCCATCTGAGTGTGTGTGTGTGTCTCTCTCTCTCTCTCTCTCTCTCTCTGTCCCGTTCCCATCCACTTACCTGTGTCTCTCTCCCCGTCCTGATCTCACTCCCTCCATCCCAGTGTGTCTCTCTCTCTCTCTCTCTCTGTCCCGTTCCCATCCACTTACCTGTGTCTCTCTCCCCGTCCTGATCTCACTCCCTCCATCCCAGTGTGTGTCTCTCTCTCTCTCTGTCCCGTTCCCATCCACTTACCTGTGTCTCTCTCCCCGACCTGATCTCACTCCCTCCATCGCAGTGTGTGTCTCTCTCTCTCTGTCCCGTTCCCATCCACTTACCTGTGTCTCTCTCCCCGTCCTGATCTCACTCCCTCCATCGCAGTGTGTGTCTCTCTCTCTCTGTCCCGTTCCCATCCACTTACCTGTGTCTCTCTCCCCGACCTGATCTCACTCCCTCCATCGCAGTGTGTGTCTCTCTCTCTCTCTCTCTCTCTGTCCCGTTCCCATCCACTTACCTGTGTCTCTCTCCCCGTCCTGATCTCACTCCCTCCATTGCAGTGTGTGTGTCTCTCTCTCTCTGTCCCGTTCCCATCCACTTACCTGTGTCTTTCTCCCCGTCCTGATCTCACTCCCTCCATCGCAGTGCGTGTGTGTGTCTCTCTCTCTCTGTCCCGTTCCCATCCACTTACCTGTGTCTCTCTCCCCGTCCTGATCTCACTCCCTCCATCGCAGTGTGTGTGTCTCTCTCTCTCTCTCTGTCCCGTTCCCATCCACTTACCTGTGTCTCTCTCCCCATCCTGATCTCACTCCCTCCATCCCAGTGTGTGTCTCTCTCTCTCTCTCTGTCCCGTTCCCATCCACTTACCTGTGTCTCTCTCCCCGTCCTGATCTCACTCCCTCCATCGCAGTGTGTGTGTGTCTCTCTCTCTCTCTGTTCCGTTCCCATCCACTTACCTGTGTCTCTCTCCCCGTCCTGATCTCACTCCTTCCATCGCAGTGTGTGTCTCTCTCTCTCTGTCCCGTTCCCATCCACTTACCTGTGTCTCTCTCCCCGTCCTGATCTCACTCCCTCCATCCCAGTGTGTGTCTCTCTCTCTCTGTCCCGTTCCCATCCACTTACCTGTGTCTCTCTCCCCGACCTGATCTCACTCCCTCCATCGCA
Source organism: Hypanus sabinus (assembly GCF_030144855.1). Lineage (NCBI taxonomy): Eukaryota > Metazoa > Chordata > Chondrichthyes > Myliobatiformes > Dasyatidae > Hypanus > Hypanus sabinus. The sequence goes on from NW_026779079.1 coordinate 149,521, forward strand.
GTGTGTGTCTCTCTCTCTCTCTCTCTCTCTCTCTGTCCCGTTCCCATCCACTTACCTGTGTCTCTCTCCCCGTCCTGATCTCACTCCCTCCATCTCAGTGTGTGTCTCTCTCTCTCTCTGTCCCGTTCCCATCCACTTACCTGTGTCTCTCTCCCCGTCCTGATCTCACTCCCTCCATCTGAGTGTGTGTGTGTGTCTCTCTCTCTCTCTCTCTCTCTGTCCCGTTCCCATCCACTTACCTGTGTCTCTCTCCCCGTCCTGATCTCACTCCCTCCATCCCAGTGTGTCTCTCTCTCTCTCTCTCTCTGTCCCGTTCCCATCCACTTACCTGTGTCTCTCTCCCCGTCCTGATCTCACTCCCTCCATCCCAGTGTGTGTCTCTCTCTCTCTCTGTCCCGTTCCCATCCACTTACCTGTGTCTCTCTCCCCGACCTGATCTCACTCCCTCCATCGCAGTGTGTGTGTCTCTCTCTCTCTCTCTCTCTCTGTCCCGTTCCCATCCACTTACCTGTGTCTCTCTCCCCGTCCTGATCTCACTCCCTCCATCGCAGTGTGTGTCTCTCTCTCTCTGTCCCGTTCCCATCCACTTACCTGTGTCTCTCTCCCCGACCTGATCTCACTCCCTCCATCGCAGTGTGTGTCTCTCTCTCTCTCTCTCTCTCTGTCCCGTTCCCATCCACTTACCTGTGTCTCTCTCCCCGTCCTGATCTCACTCCCTCCATCTCAGTGTGTGTCTCTCTCTCTCTCTGTCCCGTTCCCATCCACTTACCTGTGTCTCTCTCCCCGTCCTGATCTCACTCCCTCCATCTGAGTGTGTGTGTGTCTCTCTCTCTCTCTCTCTCTCTCTCTGTCCCGTTCCCATCCACTTACCTGTGTCTCTCTCCCCGTCCTGATCTCACTCCCTCCATCCCAGTGTCCTCTCTTCTCTCTCTCTCTCTCTCTCTCTGTCCCGTTCCCATCCACTTACCTGTGTCTCTCTCCCTGACCTGATCTCACTCCCTCCATCCCAGTGTGTGTCTCTCTCTCTCTCTCTCTCTGTCCCGTTCCCATCCACTTACCTGTGTCTCTCTCCCCGTCCTGATCTCACTCCCTCCATCTGAGTGTGTGTGTCTCTCTCTCTGTCCCGTTCCCATCCACTTACCTGTGTCTCTCTCCCCATCCTAATCTCACTCCCTCCATCCCAGTGTGTGTGTCTCTCTCTCTCTGTCCCGTTCCCATCCACTTACCTGTGTCTCTCTCCCCGTCCTGATCTCACTCCCTCCATCCCAGTGTGTGTGTCTCTCTCTTTCTGTCCCGTTCCCATCCACTTACCTGTCCTAATTTCCCTTCAGCGTCGAAATCGAACCCACCTCCTTGAGTGAGAAAGTTCTCTTTCACGTTCCCCTTGAACCTTTCACCCTTCACCCTCAACCCCGTTCTCGGCCCACCCTACCTCATTTACCCTATCTGTACCCCTCAGAGCTCCATCAAATCTTCCCTCAGTCTTCAATGTTCCAGGGAGTGAACTCCCAATCTCTTCGACCTCTCCTTGTAACTCTGGTCCTGAGCTTGTTCCCCGACCTCTTTCACCCTCATTGACATCTTCCCTGCTCACTCCAGCCTCCAAGCTAGGCCTCACCAATCCAAAATGGCGTCATCATTACATCCCACCTCCCGTACTCAGTACATTGATCCAGCGTGGCCAACGTGCCAAAAGATTTCGTTACGACACAATTCGCCAGAACTTTACCCGTCCCTCTCTCTATACCCCTGTCCATCTCCATCTGAATTTTTATCTTTCAATGCCTGAATATCTCTCTATCTCCATCTCACTATCTCTCTCTCTCTATCACACTCTGTATCTCTCTCTGTCACTCTCTATCACCCTCTCTCTATCACTCTCTATATCTCTATCTCTCTCAATCTCTGTCACTCTGTATCTCTCTCTGTCACTCTCTATCACCCTCTCTATCACTCTCTATCTCTCTCAATCTCTGTCACTCTTTATCTCTTTCTGTCACTCTCTCTCTCTCTATCACACTATCACTATATCTCTATCACCATCTCTATCTATCACTCTATATCTCTCTATAACTATCTCTATTTCTCTCAATCTCTGTCACTATTTCTCTCTGTTACTCTATCTCTCTCTCTATCACTCTCTATCCCTTGCTATCACTATCTCTCTCTATCACTCTGGATCTCTCTCTATAACCCTCTCTGTCACTCTCTATCCCTTGCTATCACTCTATCTCTCCCCATCACTCTCTTTCTCTCTCTGTTACTCTCTCTATATCACTCTATCTCTCCTGTCACTCTATCTCTATCACTCTGTATCTCTCTCTATCACCCTCTCTCTGTCCCTCTCTATCTCTCTGTTACTCTCTATATCTCTATCACTCTCTATCTCTCTGTCACTATCTCTCTCTATCACTCTCTGTGTCTCTCTATCAATCATTCTCTCTCTCCATCACCCTATCTCTCTGAACTGCTTTCCCCAACTCCCTACCGCTCGCCTTCTCCACCCCCGTCTCTGACCCCTCACCGCCCCCCCCACCCCTCCGGATCACCTCCTCTCTCCCTCTCCCCGAGGTGACCGGTCTCTACCTGACCCCCCACCACCCCCACCACCCCTCCGGATCACCTCCTCTCTCCCTCTCCCCGAGGTGACCGGTCTCTACCTGACCCCTCACCGCCCCCACCACCCCCTCCGGATCACCTCCTCTCTCCCTCTCCCCGAGGTGACCGGTCTCTACCTGACCCCCCACCACCCCCACCACCCCTCCGGATCACCTCCTCTCTCCCTCTCCCCGAGGTGACCGGTCTCTACCTGACCCCCCACCACCCCTCCGGATCACCTCCTCTCTCCCTCTCCCCGAGGTGACCGGTCTCTACCTGACCCCCCACCACCCCCACCACCCCTCCGGATCACCTCCTCTCTCCCTCTCCCCGAGGTGACCGGTCTCTACCTGACCCCTCACCGCCCCCACCACCCCCTCCGGATCACCTCCTCTCTCCCTCTCCCCGAGGTGACCGGTCTCTACCTGACCCCCCACCACCCCCACCACCCCTCCGGATCACCTCCTCTCTCCCTCTCCCCGAGGTGACCGGTCTCTACCTGACCCCCCACCACCCCTCCGGATCACCTCCTCTCTCCCTCTCCCCGAGGTGACCGGTCTCTACCTGACCCCCCACCACCCCCACCACCCCTCCGGATCACCTCCTCTCTCCCTCTCCCCGAGGTGACCGGTCTCTACCTGACCCCCCACCACCCCTCCGGATCACCTCTTCTCTCCCTCTCCCCGAGGTGACCAGTCTCTACCTGACCCCTCACCGTCCCCCACCACCCCTCCGGATCACCTCCTCTCTCCCTCTCCCCGAGGTGACCGGTCTCTACCTGACCCCCCACCGACCCCACCACCCCTCCGGATCACCTCCTCTCTCCCTCTCCCCGAGGTGACCAGTCTCTACCTGACCCCTCACCGTCCCCACCACCCCTCCGGATCACCTCCTCTCTCCCTCTCCCCGAGGTGACCGGTCTCTACCTGACCCCTCACCGCCCCCACCACCCCTCCGGATCACCTCCTCTCTCCCTCTCCCCGAGGTGACCGGTCTCTACCTGACCCCCCACCACCCCTCCGGATCACCTCCTCTCTCCCTCTCCCCGAGGTGACCGGTCTCTACCTGACCCCCCACCACCCCTCCGGATCACCTCCTCTCTCCCTCTCCCCGAGGTGACCGGTCTCTACCTGACCCCTCACCGCCCCTCCGGATCACCTCCTCTCTCCCTCTCCCCGAGGTGACCGGTCTCTACCTGACCCCCCACCACCCCTCCGGATCACCTCCTCTCTCCCTCTCCCCGAGGTGACCGGTCTCTACCTGACCCCCCACCGACCCCACCACCCCTCCGGATCACCTCCTCTCTCCCTCTCCCCGAGGTGACCGGTCTCTACCTGACCCCTCACCGCCCCCACCCCCCCTCCGGATCACCTCCTCTCTCCCTCTCCCCGAGGTGACCGGTCTCTACCTGACCCCCCACCACCCCTCCGGATCACCTCCTCTCTCCCTCTCCCCGAGGTGACCGGTCTCTACCTGACCCCTCACCACCCCTCCGGATCACCTCCTCTCTCCCTCTCCCCGAGGTGACCGGTCTCTACCTGACCCCCCACCCCCCCTCCGGATCACCTCCTCTCTCCCTCTCCCCGAGGTGACCGGTCTCTACCTGACCCCTCCCCGACCCCTCCCCCCCTCCGGATCACCTCCTCTCTCCCTCTCCCCGAGGTGACCGGTCTCTACCTGACCCCCCACCACCCCCACCACCCCTCCGGATCACCTCCTCTCTCCCTCTCCCCGAGGTGACCGGTCTCTACCTGACCCCCCACCACCCCCACCACCCCTCCGGATCACCTCCTCTCTCCCTCTCCCCGAGGTGACCGGTCTCTACCTGACCCCTCCCCGACCCCACCACCCCTCCGGATCACCTCCTCTCTCCCTCTCCCCGAGGTGACCGGTCTCTACCTGACCCCTCACCACCCCCACCCCCCTTCCGGATCACCTCCTCTCTCCCTCTCCCCGAGGTGACCGGTCTCTACCTGACCCCCCACCACCCCTCCGGATCACCTCCTCTCTCCCTCTCCCCGAGGTGACCGGTCTCTACCTGACCCCTCCCCGACCCCACCACCCCTCCGGATCACCTCCTCTCTCCCTCTCCCCGAGGTGACCGGTCTCTACCTGACCCCTCACCGTCCCCTCCACCCCTCCGGATCACCTCCTCTCTCCCTCTCCCCGAGGTGACCGGTCTCTACCTGACCCCTCACCGCCCCTCCGGATCACCTCCTCTCTCCCTCTCCCCGAGGTGACCGGTCTCTACCTGACCCCTCACCGTCCCTCCGGATCACCTCCTCTCTCCCTCTCCCCGAGGTGACCGGTCTCTACCTGACCCCTCACCGCCCCTCCGGATCACCTCCTCTCTCCCTCTCCCCGAGGTGACCAGTCTCTACCTGACCCCTCACCGCCCCTCCGGATCACCTCCTCTCTCCCTCTCCCCGAGGTGACCGGTCTCTACCTGACCCCCCACCACCCCCACCACCCCTCCGGATCACCTCCTCTCTCCCTCTCCCCGAGGTGACCGGTCTCTACCTGACCCCTCACCACCCCTCCGGATCACCTCCTCTCTCCCTCTCCCCGAGGTGACCGGTCTCTACCTGACCCCTCCCCGCCCCCACCACCCCTCCGGATCACCTCCTCTCTTCTTTCCCTCTCCCCGAGGTGACCGGTCTCTACCTGACCCCCCACCACCCCTCCGGATCACCTCCTCTCTCCCTCTCCCCGAGGTGACCGGTCTCTACCTGACCCCTCACCACCCCTCCGGATCACCTCCTCTCTCCCTCTCCCCGAGGTGACCGGTCTCTACCTGACCCCCCACCACCCCTCCGGATCACCTCCTCTCTCCCTCTCCCCGAGGTGACCGGTCTCTACCTGACCCCTCCCCGCCCCCACCACCCCTCCGGATCACCTCCTCTCTCCCTCTCCCCGAGGTGACCGGTCTCTACCTGACCCCTCACCGACCCCAACACCCCTCCGGATCACCTCCTCTCTCCCTCTCCCCGAGGTGACCGGTCTCTACCTGACCCCTCTCCGTCCCCACCACCCCTCCGGATCACCTCCTCTCTCCCTCTCCCCGAGGTGACCGGTCTCTACCTGACCCCCCACCGACCCCACCACCCCTCCGGATCACCTCCTCTCTCCCTCTCCCCGAGGTGACCGGTCTCTACCTGACCCCTCACCCCCCCCCCACCCCTCCGGATCACCTCCTCTCTCCCTCTCCCCGAGGTGACCGGTCTCTACCTGACCCCTCCCCGACCCCCCCACCCCTCCGGATCACCTCCTCTCTCCCTCTCCCCGAGGTGACCGGTCTCTACCTGACCCCCCCACCACCCCTCCGGATCACCTCCTCTCTCCCTCTCCCCGAGGTGACCGGTCTCTACCTGACCCCTCACCGTCCCCCACCACCCCTCCGGATCACCTCCTCTCTCCCTCTCCCCGAGGTGACCGGTCTCTACCTGACCCCTCACCGCCCCTCCGGATCACCTCCTCTCTCCCTCTCCCCGAGGTGACCGGTCTCTACCTGACCCCTCCCCGCCCCCACCTCCCCTCCGGATCACCTCCTCTCTCCCTCTCCCCGAGGTGACCAGTCTCTACCTGACCCCTCACCCCCCCCCCACCCCTCCGGATCACCTCCTCTCTCCCTCTCCCCGAGGTGACCGGTCTCTACCTGACCCCTCCCCGACCCCTCCCCCCCTCCGGATCACCTCCTCTCTCCCTCTCCCCGAGGTGACCGGTCTCTACCTGACCCCCCACCACCCCCACCACCCCTCCGGATCACCTCCTCTCTCCCTCTCCCCGAGGTGACCGGTCTCTACCTGACCCCTCACCACCCCCACCCCCCTTCCGGATCACCTCCTCTCTCCCTCTCCCCGAGGTGACCGGTCTCTACCTGACCCCCCACCACCCCTCCGGATCACCTCCTCTCTCCCTCTCCCCGAGGTGACCGGTCTCTACCTGACCCCTCACCACCCCTCCGGATCACCTCCTCTCTCCCTCTCCCCGAGGTGACCGGTCTCTACCTGACCCCCCACCACCCCCACCGCCCCTCCGGATCACCTCCTCTCTCCCTCTCCCCGAGGTGACCGGTCTCTACCTGACCCCCCACCACCCCCACCACCCCTCCGGATCACCTCCTCTCTCCCTCTCCCCGAGGTGACCGGTCTCTACCTGACCCCTCCCCGACCCCACCACCCCTCCGGATCACCTCCTCTCTCCCTCTCCCCGAGGTGACCGGTCTCTACCTGACCCCTCACCGCCCCTCCGGATCACCTCCTCTCTCCCTCTCCCCGAGGTGACCGGTCTCTACCTGACCCCTCCCCGCCCCTCCGGATCACCTCCTCTCTCCCTCTCCCCGAGGTGACCGGTCTCTACCTGACCCCTCACCGCCCCCACCACCCCTCCGGATCACCTCCTCTCTCCCTCTCCCCGAGGTGACCGGTCTCTACCTGACCCCTCACCACCCCTCCGGATCACCTCCTCTCTCCCTCTCCCCGAGGTGACCGGTCTCTACCTGACCCCTCACCGTCCCTCCGGATCACCTCCTCTCTCCCTCTCCCCGAGGTGACCGGTCTCTACCTGACCCCTCACCGCCCCTCCGGATCACCTCCTCTCTCCCTCTCCCCGAGGTGACCAGTCTCTACCTGACCCCTCACCGCCCCTCCGGATCACCTCCTCTCTCCCTCTCCCCGAGGTGACCGGTCTCTACCTGACCCCCCACCACCCCCACCACCCCTCCGGATCACCTCCTCTCTCCCTCTCCCCGAGGTGACCGGTCTCTACCTGACCCCCCACCACCCCTCCGGATCACCTCCTCTCTCCCTCTCCCCGAGGTGACCGGTCTCTACCTGACCCCCCACCGCCCCCACCACCCCCTCCGGATCACCTCCTCTCTCCCTCTCCCCGAGGTGACCGGTCTCTACCTGACCCCTCACCACCCCTCCGGATCACCTCCTCTCTCCCTCTCCCCGAGGTGACCGGTCTCTACCTGACCCCTCACCACCCCTCCGGATCACCTCCTCTCTCCCTCTCCCCGAGGTGACCGGTCTCTACCTGACCCCTCACCACCCCTCCGGATCACCTCCTCTCTCCCTCTCCCCGAGGTGACCGGTCTCTACCTGACCCCTCACCACCCCTCCGGATCACCTCCTCTCTCCCTCTCCCCGAGGTGACCGGTCTCTACCTGACCCCTCACCACCCCTCCGGATCACCTCCTCTCTCCCTCTCCCCGAGGTGACCGGTCTCTACCTGACCCCCCACCACCCCTCCGGATCACCTCCTCTCTCCCTCTCCCCGAGGTGACCGGTCTCTACCTGACCCCTCACCACCCCTCCGGATCACCTCCTCTCTCCCTCTCCCCGAGGTGACCGGTCTCTACCTGACCCCCCACCACCCCTCCGGATCACCTCCTCTCTCCCTCTCCCCGAGGTGACCGGTCTCTACCTGACCCCCCACCACCCCTCCGGATCACCTCCTCTCTCCCTCTCCCCGAGGTGACCGGTCTCTACCTGACCCCCCACCCCCCCCCCACCCCTCCGGATCACCTCCTCTCTCCCTCTCCCCGAGGTGACCAGTCTCTACCTGACCCCTCCCCGACCCCACCACCCCTCCGGATCACCTCTCTCTCCCTCTCCCCGAGGTGACCGGTCTCTACCTGACCCCCCACCACCCCTCCGGATCACCTCCTCTCTCCCTCTCCCCGAGGTGACCGGTCTCTACCTGACCCCTCACCGACCCCACCACCCCTCCGGATCACCTCCTCTCTCCCTCTCCCCGAGGTGACCGGTCTCTACCTGACCCCTCCCCGCCCCCACCACCCCTCCGGATCACCTCCTCTCTCCCTCTCCCCGAGGTGACCGGTCTCTACCTGACCCCTCACCGTCCCCACCACCCCTCCGGATCACCTCCTCTCTCCCTCTCCCCGAGGTGACCGGTCTCTACCTGACCCCCCACCACCCCTCCGGATCACCTCCTCTCTCCCTCTCCCCGAGGTGACCGGTCTCTACCTGACCCCTCACCGTCCCCACCACCCCTCCGGATCACCTCCTCTCTCCCTCTCCCCGAGGTGACCGGTCTCTACCTGACCCCCCACCACCCCTCCGGATCACCTCCTCTCTCCCTCTCCCCGAGGTGACCGGTCTCTACCTGACCCCTCACCCCCCCTCCACCCCTCCGGATCACCTCCTCTCTCCCTCTCCCCAAGGGGACCGGTCTCTACCTGACCCCTCACCACCCCTCCGGATCACCTCCTCTCTCCCTCTCCCTGAGGTGACCGGTCTCTACCTGACCCCTCACCACCCCCACCACCCCTCCGGATCACCTCCTCTCTCCCTCTCCCCGAGGTGACCGGTCTCTACCTGACCCCCCACCACCCCCCCCACCCCTCCGGATCACCTCCTCTCTCCCTCTCCCCGAGGTGACCGGTCTCTACCTGACCCCTCACCACCCCTCCGGATCACCTCCTCTCTCCCTCTCCCCGAGGTGACCGGTCTCTACCTGACCCCTCACCGTCCCCACCACCCCTCCGGATCACCTCCTCTCTCCCTCTCCCCGAGGTGACCGGTCTCTACCTGACCCCCCACCCCCCCTCCGGATCACCTCCTCTCTCCCTCTCCCCGAGGTGACCGGTCTCTACCTGACCCCTCCCCGCCCCCACCACCCCTCCGGATCACCTCCTCTCTCCCTCTCCCCGAGGTGACCGGTCTCTACCTGACCCCTCACCGTCCCCACCGCCCCTCCGGATCACCTCCTCTCTCCCTCTCCCCGAGGTGACCGGTCTCTACCTGACCCCTCACCGTCCCCACCACCCCTCCGGATCACCTCCTCTCTCCCTCTCCCCGAGGTGACCAGTCTCTACCTGACCCCTCCCCGTCCCCACCACCCCTCCGGATCACCTCCTCTCTCCCTCTCCCCGAGGTGACCGGTCTCTACCTGACCCCTCACTGCCCCCACCACCCCTCCGGATCACCTCCTCTCTCCCTCTCCCCGAGGTGACCGGTCTCTACCTGACCCCCCACCACCCCTCCGGATCACCTCCTCTCTCCCTCTCCCCGAGGTGACCGGTCTCTACCTGACCCCTCACCGTCCCCACCACCCCTCCGGATCACCTCCTCTCTCCCTCTCCCCGAGTTGACCGGTCTCTACCTGACCCCCCACCACCCCTCCGGATCACCTCCTCTCTCCCTCTCCCCGAGGTGACCGGTCTCTAACTGACCCCCCACCGTCCCCCACCCCTCCGGATCACCTCCTCTCTCCCTCTCCCCGAGGTGACCGGTCTCTACCTGACCCCCCACCACCCCTCCGGATCACCTCCTCTCTCCCTCTCCCCGAGGTGACCGGTCTCTACCTGACCCCTCACCGCCCCTCCGGATCACCTCCTCTCTCCCTCTCCCCGAGGTGACCGGTCTCTACCTGACCCCTCACCACCCCTCCGGATCACCTCCTCTCTCCCTCTCCCCGAGGTGACCGGTCTCTACCTGACCCCCCACCACCCCTCCGGATCACCTCCTCTCTCCCTCTCCCCGAGGTGACCGGTCTCTACCTGACCCCTCCCCGACCCCACCACCCCTCCGGATCACCTCCTCTCTCCCTCTCCCCGAGGTGACCGGTCTCTACCTGACCCCTCACCGTCCCCACCACCCCTCCGGATCACCTCCTCTCTCCCTCTCCCCGAGGTGACCGGTCTCTACCTGACCCCTCACCCCCCCTCCGGATCACCTCCTCTCTCCCTCTCCCCGAGGTGACCGGTCTCTACCTGACCCCTCACCGCCCCCACCACCCCTCCGGATCACCTCCTCTCTCCCTCTCCCCGAGGTGACCGGTCTCTACCTGACCCCCCACCACCCCCACCACCCCTCCGGATCACCTCCTCTCTCCCTCTCCCCGAGGTGACCGGTCTCTACCTGACCCCTCACTGCCCCCACCACCCCTCCGGATCACCTCCTCTCTCCCTCTCCCCGAGGTGACCGGTCTCTACCTGACCCCCCACCGCCCCTCCGGATCACCTCCTCTCTCCCTCTCCCCGAGGTGACCGGTCTCTACCTGACCCCCCACCACCCCTCCGGATCACCTCCTCTCTCCCTCTCCCCGAGGTGACCGGTCTCTACCTGACCCCTCACCACCCCTCCACCCCTCCGGATCACCTCCTCTCTCCCTCTCCCCGAG